>NC_071117.1:300000-537500 GCF_024256425.1 Clarias gariepinus | reverse complement strand
ATTCGGGTTCATGTAGAATGGCTCGTAATCTAAGCAGAGTCTTATTTTAGGCTGTTCTTCCAAATAAATACTATTTTATTTATTCATCAGAATAATTCGCTCAGGTCATTTTTACATCAAACTAATGGTTAAGAATCCTAAATACTCATTCACGACAGCCTGAGAGGTAGGTACATCACTCCAGCTCGATTACTAAAACACACCATGTGATAAATGTAAAACTGGAGTTTGATAAGATGAACAGAAAATTTGCTCCATTATTCATGATAAAAGATGTAATCCTTCCTCTCATTATTTTTCTTTAATCACCAACTCTTTACCGCCCTGCAATGGATTGGCACCCTGTCCAGAGTGTACTCCGCCTTGTGCCCTAAGTCTCCTGGGATATGCTCCAGGCCCCCGCGACCTTGAATACAGCATAAAGTGGTATAAATGATAAATGATCGAGTGAGTGACCAACTCTTTACATTTTTATGTCATGTTCTTGTATTCTGATAATTTTGTATATTTGAAGAAAATCTAAAAGTCATATTTGTGTCTGTATGTAAAATTATACATAAATTATAAATCATAAATTATACATAAATTATACATAAAGCATGTATAACTTTAATTCAATTAAGGCATTGATTTCACCATGTTCTTTTAATATTAGATTATCTTGGATCATGCAGAATTTAGCCCCTCTAACTACCTTTCACCTCTGCCACATGACCTGTGCTTACTAACCCTAAGACATATCCTTTCTTCAATCCTCATACAATTCAACTGAATGACTGTTTAAAATCTGTCAATTTTAATAAAGTCACTTCAGTAAAAAAGAAAAGAATTCTGGAAGAGGTTTCACACCATTATATGGCGTAATGGTCATACCCGCACTTTAAAGAAAATGGCTTGAAAATTGAAATATAATTGGCGTTCAGCAGCAATCTTTGAAATTGTCATCCAGGCAACAAACACATAATTTCTTCAGCACCGTAGCTATACTAACTCGATTCAAGATTAGCTTGTAGAAGAATCCTCTTCATCTGCTTTATGGTTTCTTTTAAATACCAAAAAAAAAAAATGGACCTGAGTAAATCTTGCATTCAACATAAAAACCTCGTCAACATTCAGATCAATTTAATGAGATCAAACTGGCTTGAATTGTTTAACCTGAGCCAGCATGGTGAGTTAAATTCACTTAGTGAGAGAAATTGTTGCAGAAAAATTGTGACTTATAACAATAATAAACACATCCTTTAGCATTGGCTCTGTAAAGCATTTAGACTAGCAGTTATCAAAGCAATAAGAAATCTGACCTTTAGACATCTAAACCGCAAAATTACACTGCTATTTCACATCTCTAACATCTTTAACATCTTAGAGAAGATTGGAGCTAAACACCTGGGCGTATAATGTACAGTATAATAAATGCTTAATTTATTTCAAATCTTTGGAATTTTCTTTAGGAGGTATCTATCTATCTTTAGGAACTAGGCCTCATAACTAGGCCACAGATCAGATAATTTCTAAACCAGTACTCGAAGAAGAAATGGGAACCTATCCTCATATAGGTGACAGTTTTAAAAACGTACAAAATCATATGGGTATTTAGGGACAGACATTAATCTGGTTTAGATCCTACCTGTCTGAACAATACCATTTTGCAGATCTAAATGAAGAACTGTCCGGTGTAGTGCGGGATCCCACAAGGGTCAGTTTTAGGACCTCTGCTCTTCTCAATATACTGTACATGCTTCCTTAAGGGTACATCATTCGAAGACATGGGATTATCAAAACCAGATGAAATATCCAAGTTTTCTAGATTAACTGAGTGAGTCCAAGATATTAAACATTGGATGACAGATAATTTTCACTAAATATTTCTCTAAATATTACTTATTGGTCCAGAAACCAGCACACAAAAGGTCTCACTATTCAGCTTGCATTGGGAAGGGTGAACTATTACTACCAGCTCGACAGTGAAAGACCTGGGCATAATATGCCCCGGTTCGGGAACAGCACCATGCAGGACAGACGATCTGGGAAGCGATTCCGCTCCCTGAAGACCAATACAGAGAGATTGAGGAGGAGCTTCTTCCCGCAGGCCATAAGGTCTCTCAACAACCACAACACAATACAGCACTAATATCATCTCTTTTACATCCAACAGTGGGCATTTATGGACACTATGGACACATTCATGCACTATTTTTGCATTCATACATTCATGGACACTATGGACACATCCATGCACAATTTTTGCACTATATACTTATACTTTCATTATGGACCACTGCACAAATCACTTTAATAATAAGACACTTTAAGAAGACAGTCACTTTATGCATATTTGCACACCTCAGCCATTTTTACATTACTTATGGACAAATTTCTATTTTCTTCTTTCATATTTCTATATTATATATTTTTTGTTCTTATTTGTACAGTATATTTTTATTCTTATTTTATCATTAGGTAGCACAGTATATTTTTACTTTTACTAGTTAATTTCTTTTTCCTGCAATCTTTCTTTTACTGCAATATCTTTATTTTTACTTGTACAGTATATTTTACCAGTTAACTTTATTTTCTACCGTCTTACCTTTTTTTATATTGATTCTTATGTTTAAGTTTTTATTTTAAGGTCACTGGCAGTCGAAAAAGCAATTCACTGCATATCGTACTGTGTATGACTGTGTACGTGACAAATAAAATTTGAATTTGAATTTATTGGACAGCAACTTTGTTTCTTGAAAATCACATTTTCAATATTACAAAACAGTCTTTTTCCACCTTAGAAATATTGCCAAGCTTAGTAAACATTTTATCCATATCTGATGCAGAAAAGCTAGTTAATGCATTCATGACCTCCAGACTGGACTATTGTAATGCATTACTAGGTGGTTGTCCTGCATCTTCAATAAACAAGCTTCAGTTAGTCCAAAATGTAGCTGAGTTCCCACTAGATCAAAAAAATATGATCATATAACCCCAATATTATCATCCCTGCACTGGCTACCTGTTAAGTTTAGAATTGATTACAAACTAGTATTACTTACATACAAGGCTTTAAATAGTTTAGCTCCCATGTATCTAGCCAGTCTTCTAATACGCTACAATCTGCCATGCTCATTAAGATCACAAAACTCTGGATTTCTGGTAGTTCCCAGAATATCAAAGTCCACAAAAAGAGGTAGGGCATTTTCATATTTAGCTCCTAAGCTTTGGAATAGGCTTCCTAAAAATGTTCAGGGCTCAGACACAGTCTCCCAGTTTAAACTCAAGACTCAAGACACATCTCTCTTTTTTTTTTTTTACCAAACCTCATACTCAAGTACATTGAAATGCATATGATCATCTAGTTATGCTAATATGAACAGCAGCTACACTAATTCCTTTTCATTTGTTCTTTTTTTCTACCCATTCCGAGGCACCTGGAAATTGTGTCAGCTCTAGAAGACAGAGGCCAACCCTGTGAGGATCCTGAGGCATCTAGAGAAGGACTAGATCCAGCTGGATTCTTCTTTGTGATGGTCTGGATCTGCACATGCTGCTCCTGAGCTCCCAGTGATCCAGATCCCCCCCTACCCTCTGTACCTGTCTTACTCATTCTGAATTGGACTCCATGTTAACTTAGACATCTTCAGTTATTATAAACTTCCAATTGTTCAAACAACTAAAAAACTATTTCTTCTATCCGTTATCACCCAAATGAGGATGAGCATTATGATTAAATTTTTTTTATACATCTCATACACATTTTCATAATTTTCTTTTGATCTTGTAAACTTGCTTTAAGACAATGATAATTGCTGAAAGTGGTATATAAATAAAAAGCGAATTGAATTGACAGTGTGAGTATAAATTATTATGCTTCTATAGGTGTATTCTATTCAAGATCCACAGGAGGCCTGGATCCCAGGGAACCCAGGGTGACAACCCATCACAGGACAAAAGCACATATTATCATATACTACATGAAATTCGGAAATGAATGCCACTCAACCAACTATCCAACCTACAGAGCAGAGGCAGGATTCAAATCTCCAATCCACCATGTTTTCCACTATAGTTTTAAAAATGCATCTGTGTCATGGGTGTTGAGCAACTTATGAGTTTAAGCTTTAAAAAGATTTCTGAATTAATAGATATAACTTAAAGTCTGTTTAACTGAATTGTAATTATTAATTAATCACTGACAGAGAATGTAGTGCAAGCTGTTGCAAGAACTTAAAGTTCTGTCTATGTCCATGTTGGAGAACCATTCTTAGCAGCAAAAAAGTTTGAAAATAGTAGGAGTACTGTGCAAGAGTATTGACTTCCACATTTATTTATTTTAAATGTTGTAGGTTAAATTAAAGACAAACAAAATTTTGGGAACAAAATATTTTACTGCAATAAGTTACAAAGTGCCTTATAATAAACTGGTTCTTTATGTAACAACCTCTACAGCAGTCTAATTTCTTCTCTTGTCTGTTACAACCACTCAACATTCAGCATCACCAGTATACTAATCACTGGCCTGATCATCTGTCATCACTGCACCTGTTTCTCATAAGTTAGATGTTTTTTTTATATACTTCAATGATTCATAGGTCTGTATGCACCTTAACAAGCAAAAACCACGAACTGAAACCGCTGAGATACAGGGACTAGGCTAAAAATAAGAGACAAAAACTTTTTAAAAAAGAGGGCCTAAAATGTCCTCCAGGAAGCCCTGAGAACTATTTCTCAAGACTACATTAAAAATACAAGACAGTCTGGCCCCTGAAAGCAAAATATGGAGACATATATTTAGTGCAGACTGCAATCAGGGACTCCGACAGGACTTACTATGACAGCATAACTAAATGAGAGAGAAGGAAAACACGGAGAACTGGGATGTAAAGCATTCAAACATATTAGTTCACCATAATACTCTACGTTCATAAGTCTCCCAGATCTGCTCCTTTACCTAAGGCAAATCTATTCACAAAAATGCTTGGCTAACTAAATAGGTTCTCTCCATAACATAATGACTATTCCAATTTTTTGGGGCTTTGTAGCATTTTACTGCATATCATACTATGTATGACTGTGTATGTGACGAATAAATTTTAAATAAAAATAAATGAATTTAAATTTGTATGTGAAGGCTATGTATATGGCTGTAGTTTTCATTATTATAGGTATCAACAAATAACCTGCATCTTTTAAGTTAAGGCCTTTATTTGTCATATGCTGTATATATTACTGCGCAGGGAAATTCTTTCTTCGCATATCCCAGAGCGAAGGTTCAGCTATGATACAGTGCCTCTGGAGCAAATAGGGTTAACAAACTCCAAACAACTAAACTCCGACTCAGGTACAATATAATGGATTATATTCAGCTCGTTCAGTGTGTGGAGTGCAGGATGTTTAGACATTTTTCCCCGTCATTAGTGGTAATATTACTTGTGATAGGTGTGTGTTAGTAAGCACTCTGATGGAAAAGATATCAGCGTTGGAGGAGCGCATCCAGACTTTAGAGAGGGTTAGAGAGTGTGAGAGCAGTGTTATTCCTGTAGCAGACAGTCTGAGTGCCACAGGCGGAGATAAACACCCCCCGACTCCGGCATAAGAGCCCTCACAGCGGGGAGAGTAAGTGACAACTCGGCGGCATACTCGTTCAGCCAAAGCTAACGCTAAGGCTAGCCCACTGGAGCACACCTCTTCTGCGCTTCACGTGTCCAACAGGTTTGCTCTCGTCAGTGATGCACCTACTAAGAAACCTGAAAGAGCTCAGGTTATAGGAGACTCTATACTGAGACATGTGAAATTAGCTAGGCCTTTAGGGACGCCAGCTGCAGTGGTTAGGTGTATCCCGGGAGCCAGAGCACCGGACATAGCAGGTAATCTTAGGGCTCTAGGACAGCATAGGTTCTCCAAGATAGTAATACATGCTGGAGCTAATGATATACGCCTTCATCAGTCAGAGGTTAGTAAGAATAACTTTATAGAGGTGTTTAAATTAGCGAAGGCGATGTCCGATGGAGTAGTATGCTCTGGTCCCATCCCAATAAAACGTGGTGACATAACTTACAGCAGGTTATGGTCGCTGGACCGCTGGATGTCCAGGTGGTGCTCCGAAAACAATGTGGGCTTCATAGATAATTGGAAGACCTTTGAGGGCAAAACTGGCCTGTTAGGGCGGGACGGTGTCCATCCCATTTGGGAAGGTGCTGCTCTCATTTCCTGTAGTATAGCTCATAGTCTCAGAAGAGGCCTAGTTAATTGGTGACAATCCAGAGCCCAGGCCAGGGAGCAGACAGACAGGCTAAACCAACCGTCTGCTAGCTGCATAGAGTCGTCACTCAGGGTTCACTGTATTGAGACTGTGTCTGTTCCCCGAGCTAAAAACAAATTTAGAAAGACTCAGAAAGTCTGTTTTAATAATTTAATTAACATATATTTTACAAACTCAGATCACACTGAATGCGCAGCCGGCACCTCTGATCTGAAGCTAGGACTGTTAAATATTAGATCTCTCGCATCTAAAGCAGTTATTATTAACGAAACTATCACAGACCAGGAATTTGATATATTATGTTTAACTGAAACCTGGATTAAACAGGACGAGTATGTAGCTCTAAATGAAGCTAGTCCTCCTGGATACAGCTACATACACCAGCCTCGGTTAACTGGTAGAGGAGAAGGCGTTGCAGTTATTTACAACGATAATCTGGCTATCGTACAAAAACACAGATTTAAATTTAATGCATTTGAAATTTTCTATAGTAACATAAAGTCAGCTCAGACGATTCCGCTAATCATCATTTACAGACCCCCAGGGCCGTACTCTGAATTTCTCTGTGAATTTGCAGATTTCCTTTCAAACCTCGTCGTTTCTGTAGACAAAGCGTTAACTGCTGGAGATTTTAATATTCATTTTGAGAATCCAGAAGACCTTCTAAGAACAGCATTTATGTCCATACTGGACTCAATAGAAGTAAATCAGTGTGTAGTAGGACCCACTCATAAAGCAGATCACACTTTGGACTTAATATTATCCTTCGGATTAAGTATAAGAAACATAATTACAATTCCACAGTCTGAAGTTATATCAGATCACTGTCTTGTCTCGATTAAAGTGTCTCATATTAATAATGTACGCACAGAACCGCACTACCGCCTTAAACGTACATTCACATCAAATACCACACAGAGCTTTATCGATAATCTTTCAGAGTTATCAACTTTGATTGGATCACCATCTGATTCCACAGAACTCGATCAAGCGACTGAATATCTAGAGTTAACACTTCGTTATAGCTTAGATAATGTAGCTCCAGTTAAAAGAAAAATGATTAGAGATAAGAAACTCGCTCCTTGGTATAATGATCACACACGCACTCTAAAACAAACCGCTCGGAAATTAGAACGCAAATGGCGTCAAACTAAATTGTTAGTTTTCCAAATAGCATGGAAGGAGAGCATCCTGAACTATAGAAGAGCTCTCAGTGCTGCTAGGTCAATGTATCTCTCCACTCTTATAGAAAATAACAAAAATAATCCTAGATTTTTATTTAATACCGTAGCTAAATTAACTAAAAACAAGACCACTGCAGAAATCTTCACAACAACAACATACAGTAGTGAGGATTTCAGGAACTTTTTCAATAACAAAATCATAAATATTAGGCCAAAAATTCAGGCTTTAAAACCAGACAATTTAAGTGATACAGATGATAAATGAATCACATCACATCAGAACCTACTTTACTCCTCTTCAAAATCGTCAACTTGTGGATTAGATCCTATACCGACACATTTTCTCAAGCAGATAGTTCCAGCAATAACAGAACCCCTGTTAAAAGTAATTACCTGTTCACTCAGCAGTGGGTATGTTCCTAAATCCCTTAAATTAGCAGTTATTAAACCACTAATCAAAAAACCTGACCTTGACCCCTGTCAGCTTTCCAATTACAGGCCGATATCAAACCTCCCCTTTATCTCTAAAATTCTGGAAAAGGTAGTATCACAGCAGCTATGTTCATATTTACATAGGAATAGCATACATGAACTTTCAGGATTTAGGCCTCATCACAGCACAGAGACAGCACTTGTTAAAGTAGTAAATGACCTCCTAGTGGCCTCTGATCAGGGTTGTGTCACTATACTTGTGTTACTCGACCTCAGTGCAGCTTTTGACACTATTGATCATAGTATTCTCCTTCACAGATGTAAAATGTAGTAGGAATTAATGAACGGCCCTCTTATGGCTCAGATCCTACTTGACTGATCGTTATCAGTTTGTAGATTTAGATGATGAACATTCCTTATGTTTTCAAGTTGAGTTTGGTGTTCCACAGGGTTCTGTTTTAGGCCCACTGCTTTTTTCCTTTTACATGCTTCCTCTAGGCAACATAATTCGTAAACATGGTATCAGTTTTCATTGGTATGCTGATGACACACAAGTATACGTTGCAGCAAAACCAGATGAGAAAAACCAGCTTACTAAAGTTGAGCAATGTGTGCAGGACATAAGAGATTGGATGTTAATTAATTTCCTGCTTAATCCTGATAAGACAGAAGTTCTAGTCATAGGACCACAAGCAGCTAGAAGTAAGCTTTCTGATCACACTGTGATTTTAAATGGCCTTTCTGTTCCATCAAGTGCAACAGTAAAAGACCTCGGTGTGATTATAGATTCAAGCCTTTCATTTGAAGCACATGTAGATAATATTACCAGGATAGCATTCTTTCACCTCAGAAATATTGCCAAGATAAGAAATATATTGTCACCAAATGATGCAGAAAAACTAGTTCATGCTTTTATCAAGTCTAGGTTGGATTATTGTAACGCCTTACTGTCTGGTTGTTCAACAAGGTGCTTAAAGAAGCTTTAATTAGTCCAGAATGCAGCAGCGAGAGTCCTCACTCGAACCAGAAGATATGAGCACATCACCCCTATCTTATCCACATTGCATTGGCTTCCTGTGTAATTTCACATCGATTTTAAAATACTACTCTTGACGTATAAAGCATTAAATGGTCTCGCGCTGCAGTATTTGAGTGAACTGCTAGTGTCTTACAATCCGCCACGCCTACTTCGATCAAAGGATGCAGGCTGCTTGTCAGTACCGCGTATTATTAAAACTACAGCAGGGGGCAGAGCTTTTTCTTACAAAGCCCCAAAGTTATGGAATAGTCTTCCAAATAATGTTCGGGACTCAGACACAGTCTTAGTGTTTAAGTCCAGGCTAAAAACCTATTTATTTAGCCAAGCATTTTTATAAATAGATTAGCCTTAGGTAAAGGAGCAGATCTGGGGGACTCATGGACGTAGAGTATTATGGTGAACTGGTATGTTTAGATGCTGTCTTCCCCACTCTCATTGATCACTCAGGTTTGTTGACGGTGAGGTGATTGGTTGCTTTACATCTCTGGAAGCCCTCATGTCTGTGTTTCCCTCTGGCTCTCCCTTTTTAGTTATGCTGTCATAGTCTTGCCAGAGTCCCCACTTGCACTCTGCACTAAATATACATTCACCTTTTACATTGTTCGACTCATCACATGGATGCCCCCGTGTGGTCTGCCTGGAATGCGTGTGGTGACTGGGGTTGGTTCCACTTTTCCATGAAGGTGGTCCTGTCCTCAACTGATGCAGACAGCTGTTCTCTGAGGACTTGTGACTTCAGACGCTCAATAGTTCAGGACTGGAATTTCTCACAATCTACCTGAGCCTCCAGGAACAAACTGGACTTTAATCTTACACATCTCCTCTTATACTGAACTTCCAGTCTCGCATATTATTATGCACATCAATACCTGCTATCTGTTTTCACCCAGATGAGGATGGGTTCTCTGTTGAGTCTGGTTCCTTTCAAGGTTTCTTCCCATTACCATCTCAGGGAGTTTTTCCTTGCCACTGTCGCCGTTGTCCTAGGCTTGCTCATCAGGGACAATCATATAATTTTGATTCATACACATTCACATTTCATACAAACTTAATTCTTTTGATTGTGTAAAGCTGCTTTGTGATGCTTTGTGATCTTAAATTCAAATGATTTTACTAAATAAATTTTTTTTTCACAGACTGACTGTTTTTGTGGTCATCTCTCTTTGGCAGTATAAAAAAAAACTGACTGCAAATGACTCACAGTATACATTTCAAAACCAACAGTCTCAGATCATAATTAAAGAATTCTTCTACAATGTTTTGCTTTAAAATTGTACAGCATAACGATCTGATAATGAAAATAACTCAACTATTTATGCTAACTTTCCTCCAGGTAAGCTTTTCATACTTGACAATTTTGACATCCTTCTGTCTCTTCTGGCTATCAGTTCTCTAGACAACACAACAACACATCTACAAAACAAAAAAACAGTATTTTTCTTTAAGGCTAAAATATCCTGTTCCATTCACTGTCTTTAACCCTGACCATTACCCTTAGTTTACCCCTGACTCTCACTCTGATTTATTGTTCGGGTTCTAATGCTTCTCCACTTGGTCACATTATTATATTAAGTAGGAAGATTAACCCAGTAGTGTCCTTGTACACAGATAGAGAGATTTTCTTCTCTTGTGTCTTGTGTGATCATCAGTATGAGCATGAGGGTATTTTTTTTTTTTGTTTAACATTAACTCTTAAAAATCCATGTGACATTTTTATCAGAATTATAAAAGAAACTTTAAACATTTTTAAACAGTTTTAATGAGTGTAATCTTTACAAATTAAACTATACACATCCATCTTTAGGGTATCCATGTGGTACCATCCTACATACAAACATTTGAGTTATGTGCTTTCAAAGAATTGAACAGGTTTATACATAGCAGGTGTAAAAGCAGCGGCAAAGAAGTGGTCCTGCTGGGAAGCACCTAGCAATAATGATGTAGACAAAAGTGAAATTAATTCTAGTTCCTAGACAATGTTTTTTGGACTTACATACAAATTAGACTTATGAGTAGCTCTATTTGTATGTTGGGACTTAGTGTATTAGAGGATGTTTCAGAAACCTGCATGAGTGAATTTGAGCTTTTTAAAAAAATATGTGATTGAAACTGTAAAAATTTAAAATATTGTTTTAATAAAAAAACGATAATTATAATAAAGATTTCTTTGTTTTCTTTACACAGTAGGGAAATAACAAAACAAACAAACAAAAATACATTAGTATTGGCATTGTCAGTTGGTGAAATGTTTACTTTAATCATTGATATCAGTATCAGCCCATAGTTTTGCAATATGTGCATCCTTACCAAATACAGATCTAATATTTAACAGTCTTAACTTAGTCAGAGCTGCTGGCTGTTCATTCTGCGTGCTATAATTTTATACTGATTAGACTTTCTTTACGAAAAATTTTTGTTTAGCTCTGAGAACAGACACAAAGTCTCGATACGGTGAAACCTGAGCAATGACTTCCGGCAATGGGGTTAGACTGTTTGTCTGCTTTTTGTCCTGGGCTCCTGATAATCACAGATTAACTTGGCCTGTTCTAAGATGACAACCTATACTACAAAAAATGACAGCAGCACTTTTTAGACTTTTTACTCTGAATACTCTATCTTAGGCCTAATTTAGCCAAGCTTTTTTATCCTGACTCGCTTGCTCAGACAGATTTACCACAATTTTTTTTTAATTTCCAGCATTAAGGTCCTCTTTTAATTTGAGTTTGTGTGTGTTGTGTGTTTTATGTTTATTTTTGCTGCATAGTCACTTTAGGTATGAGAAAGGTGCAATATAATAATAATAATAATAATAATAATAAAAATAATACATTGTATTTCTATGATGGTTTTAAAAAAGGATGCAGTGGCAAAGTAGCTATTTATCTATCTATAGATAGATAGATAAATGTATAGATAGAGACACACAGATAGATAGACACTGCAGTGTTTCCTGTTGTGATTCAGCAGAATAGTTTATTGACCCAAACACTATCCTGTGTGTGTGTGTGTATTGATCCATTCAGCCCACCAGTAAAGCAATTAGAGCTTTAATTGTGTGTAACTGGTATGATCAATGCCAATTTGCACTTGCTGTAATTCCACATACAAAGCAAACACTTTGTTTGAGTTCATGTCAAAACACAAAACACAGCCCTTGCGCAATTTCTGCCCAAGCTCCTCCCACAGTTCAACACTAATACTATTTTCAAACAATGATGCACCAGAAAATAATGGTCACAAAAAAATGCCATTTTTGTTTCCTGTGATCTCAGTTATGATTGCAGGCTCCTGTTGGTCAAACTGGTGTTGTAAGATAACAATCTTAGGGTCAGAACCTGACAGTGACGCTCTGCAGACACGGCTTTAGACCACAAAGAAAGAAAAGAGATACTGAGGCATCTTAATTTTTTAAAAACATGGTCGGACAAAAATATTATCCTGATGTGGCCATTCAGCTAACCATGCTCAGCACCTTCAGATAAGGCTGAGGTTCTACATCATCTGGTAGCTTGTGTGTTTACATGAACATAAAAATGTGCAAAAATGGTGAATTTGTTTCTGAGCACAGTTCATTCACTGTTTGTTAGGTTTAAATGAAAAAGAAGCTAAGTTTTAAGCTAAGAAAAGAAGAGTTTTAGCTTGTTGTGTCCACTGCGTCTGATATACTTACCGGGCCGGGCCGATCGACCGGGAGAAAAAAAAAACACACACACAGGCATGATGTCTGAAGATCTCTGTTTATTATCAGCAAAGAGAGCATATTTAAACGGTGCTACATCCCGAACATCAAAAGAACATGTCAGTCATTTACATTTACATTTAGACATTTGGCAGACGCTCTTATCCAGAGCGACTTACAAAAAGTGCTTTAAAGTTTACATCATTGGATACATACTTACACTGGGTTAACTAGGTTAATAACTAAGTGCCATTAGTCCAACACAACTGGGTTTATTATTATTATTATTTTTTTTTTTTGGGGGGGGGGGAATGGGGGTTAGTTCAAGTACTGGAGAACAAGATGCGTCTTGAGTTGTCATTTAAAGATAGTCAAAGTCTCTGCTGTACGGACATTACACAATGTAATAATTTCATAAGCATGCTTTAATTGTTGGGGAATTGTAGTGTATCAAAGGTAGGCAGACACCTCTATATTTAGTTTAATTATGGACACTTAAGCTAGTTTAATTGAATCATTACAGAATATACACTGTCCTTTCTTTTTTTCTTCATTTTTTTACTTACAGGGAAGTGTGACGTTCGAACAGAGTGTAGAAGTATATATTTAAAACTGAAGAACACTGTAATTTATAAGAGTATTATCAAAATGTGCAATAGCACGTTTCTATTAACACTCTCAGGAATATGAATTCTATTTCAAATTCACGTGCCTCTACACCTTTAGAGATTATTCACACATTTATCAAATACCAATATAGTGAATTAATAAGGCATTCGGCCAATCTACTCTGTTTTTGAGAACAATCTCAGAAAAATGAACCTCGAGTGTGCTGGGCCGAAGTCACACGCCTCTTTGTCAGAAAGATAATCAACACAAAATCATGCACATTACACGTGTATAACTGCAACTGCATGCTGCTCGCTGTTCCAAAGAACACTCTAAGAAATATGGTTATTATAATCAATTAATTAATTTATTTTCTAACCACACACCTCTATGCCAGCTTAAACACAAAGTGCACGCTACAAATGCCTCACTAAATTACAAATATTGTAATACATAAATTACATAAACAACAAAAGTTAGCGAACGTATAACTTTTTAAAACACACTCAAAGGAGCGCTTCTCCTCTAAAGGAGTGCAAATTTGATGACGTAGTTACTCGCGATGACAGCACTGTGTATAATTTTAGATTATTAATAACAACACTGGTTCAGTTTCAGTTAAAAACCTAGTTTTATCTATATCTTTTAATTAACTATAATCGCTAAAGCCCCTGTAATTTTAATAAATAAATCAACACGAGTAATGTCAGAAACAATGCAAGACAAAAACTAATTAACACGCATAAAGTTTATTTTTTCCAAAATATACCCCAAATAATATCTTTGAGAGAAACCAGACTAAATCAGGGAACCCATCCTCATTTGGGTGATAACAGATAGAAATAATATAAAATACAGCATGGAGCGCCACTGCTGTCCTCGCGGGCCCATGCTGCCACTCTGTCCGCTGCCCAACGCTCTCCAGCCTGTGGCCACATGCTAAGGTCAGTCATGACCCAACGCTCATGACCATAGGTGAGGGTTGGAACGAAGATCAACCGGTAGATTGAGAGCTTTGCCTTATGGCTCAACTCTCTTTTCGTCACAACAGTGCTGTAAAGCGACTGTAATATCGCCCCCGCTGCTCCGATTCTCCTGTCAACTTCACGTTCCAAAATTCCTTTACTTGTGAACAAGACCCTGAAATACTTAAACTCTTCCTCATGCCAAAATACAAACAAAGGCTAAAACACAGAACAGGCCGCGTTACAGGACGCATTTGATGATGCAGGCTGGAACATGTTCAGAAACAGCTTCAATGATGACGCCAGCGTGTTTACGGAAGCGGTTGTGGGATTCATTAAGAAACTAGCAGATGATACCATGGAGAAAAAGACTATTAGAACGTTTCCCAACCAGAAGCCGTGGGTGGATAAAACCATTCGCAACGCTCTGAGATCTCGCACCGCTGCCTACAACACGGGACTTGCGTCGGGGGACATGGAACCATACAAGGCTGCGTCGTATAACGTCCGGAAGGCGGTAAAAGAGGTGAAGCAGGTGCTACGGGAGAAAACTAGAGTCACAACTTCAACAGAGTGCCTGTGGCAGGGATTAAGGACAATTGCGGACTATAAAACACCAACAACCGGTATGACGAACGCAGATGTGACTCTGGCAGACAAGCTGAACACCTTCTATGCTCGCTTCGATGCTGCAGCTAAAGATGCTAGCAATGCTAATGCTAGCGGCGCTAACTGCTTCAGACAGGAAAACACTGCCAGCACCGGAAACGCGTTCATCATCACCGAGAATGACGTGAGGAGAGCTATCAGGAGAGTGAACACCACGAAAGCAGCAGGACCAGACAGCATCTCAGGCCGTATCCTCCAAGCCTGCACAGACCAGATAGCACCTGTGTTCACTGAGATATTCAACATCTCTTTATCTCAGTCGGTGATCCCCACATGCTTCAAAGAGTCCATCATTGTTCCTGTCCCAAAGAAACCTTATCCTGCTTCTCTCAATGACTATCGCCCTGTAGCCCTGCGTGGCCACTACCAATTCCACTGCCATCATCAAGGTCGCTGACGACACTGTCGTGGTGGGCCTGATCACCAACAATGATGAGTCGGCCTACCTGGAGGAGAGTGGAAATCTGGAGAACCGGTCCCAGAGGCACAATCTCCTCATGAACAACAGCAAGATAAAGGAGCTAATAGTGGACTTTAGTACAAAGCAGGAGAGGAACTACCAGACCCCCATCATCAACAGGACCCCAGTGGAGAGAGTGGACAGCTTCCGATACCTCGGTGTTCACATCACGCAGGACCTGTCATGGTCCTGTCACATCAACACCATGGTGAAAAAGGCCCGGCAGCGTCTCTACCACCTCAGACGCTTGAAAGACTTCAGACTGCCCTCTAAGGTGCTCAGGAATTTCTAATCCTGTACCATAGAGAGCATCCTGACGGGAAACATCACAACCTGGTTTGGAAACAGCACCATGCAGGACAGACGAGCTCTACAGAGGGTGGTGCAATCAGCTGAGCACATCATCCGCACCGAGCTTTCTGACCTGCACTCGATCTACAGCAAGCGGTGCTGGACCAAGGCCAGGAAGATTGTGAAGGACCTCAGCCATCCCAACAATGGACTGTTCTCTCTGTTGCGGTTTGGGAACTGATTCCGCTCCCTGAAGGCCAACACAGAGAGACTGAGGAAGACCTTCTTCCCGCAGGCGATAAGGTCTCTCAATCACACCACCACACAGGAGTAATATCTTTTTAAACATTGACATTGACTAGACAATCATGGACACATTCATGCACTACATAGGACAGGTCATGGACACTTTCCATGCATATTTGCACAGCCATTGTCTTTAAAATTTTTATATATACTCCCCCCCATATTCCTATATTTCTATAATTTGTACAGTTTATTTTACTAGTTAAATTAATTTTCTTTCGTATTTCTTTTTATTAATATTTATTCTTTATATATAGCTTTTATTTTCTTTTTAAGGTCACTGGCGGTCATACAAGCATTTCACTGCATATCGTACTGTGTACGACTGTGTATGTGACAAATAAAATTTGAATTTTTTTTATTTGAATTTTTTTCTTTTAGTGTTACTGTGTGTGCTTTACAATGTCTGACATCATTCAAATACAAATACTGTAATTCACCCTCCCCAGGTGTGAATCAGCTGTTCTCACCTATACATTCAGAGAAATTGAAATGCTTCTCTCCACATTTTAAAAACCTCTTGGATCTGAGGCTCTTCTGAAGCCTTGCAGTGATTAAGGCCTCTTTTTAAATATGTGTACATTTAATTTTCTGGATTCTAGATTCTAAAGTTAACATTGTTACCATTTTTAATCCCTGGAGTGTAAGAAATTGCAATGTTCCTTATGATAGCATAAACTGCATCTTTTTAATCACTCTTTACACAATAATATTCTTTAGTATTTTTTTTAAAAAAAAAAAAGGGAAATGGGGCTAAGAAACACGCATCCCGGTTTATTAATCCTTGTGCCTCTTTTAGGTTTAGTAGTCAGTGCGCACCATTTGTACATTTACTGGTATATATACACGCCCATAATTCACTTTTTTCGAATTACGGATTACATCGTCTAAAATTAGATGCCTTAAATAGTTTTCCATTAGTTTATATATATATACGCAGATATTTCGCTTTCTATAAGTATATATTTTTCACGTCTGTGAGACGAGTATATACACGGAGTTTATATAGAGTTGATTGGAGTTAGTTTTTTCTAACTTGATCAGAACAACGCACCCTGTTTGCTTTCATTATTTTACAAAATTATAATTTTTTTAAGTCATTGTGAATGCACTTAAATAAAAGTAGAGTCTTATAAAGGCTATGTAGCTTATATATAGTTTTATTATTTCGTTTTTGAACATTAATCTGGCAAACTTTTTCTGATGCACGCCCAGAATCAGTTTTCTGGCTATACGCTAGTGTTACTGTACATGATATAATCTAAAGGCTAGATATAAAGGTATACATTTAATTTGCTTAAATCAGATGCAAATAAGATCTGTACTGTAATTTTAGTACTGTGTTTGTAAAGTTGTTTAATGTTTTACTTGTATTTCATAAAGTTTTACCAGCGGTGGCAAAACCTTATGAAATTTGACCCTAAAAAATATTTAATTTAATTTGAAATCTACATGTGTACTGTAATTTTAGCAGTTGATTTACCAGAAAGGACTATTCTGTTTTTTTGTGTGCTAAACTAAACTTCAGGGTCAAGTACCAGCGATTTTATTGTAAAAGTATTATATATATAAAATAGCATGCCTATTTATACATTTGGAATCTGCATCTACATTTTCTGTTACATGTATAGATAATAGTTATAATGTATAAAAATAACTGCAAATATGGAATGAAACCTGAGATAGTTACATATACACACACTGAATGATGCATAGATAGTATGCGCAATCCCTTGCGCCATCTGCTGAGAGAAATGAGAATCACAGGTTGGAAAACGCAGGAAATGGCATGACCGGCGCGCAGCTGTCAGCCATTTCACGTAAAAAATAAGAGCAAAATAGCTTTATACTGGCTTTTACTGGTGCGATTTTGAAAATGTAAGCATGCTGGGTGATTAAGCTCACAGATCTAGGAAAAGTCATGAAAGGAGGGTCCTGGAATTTGATCGAGTGTGAAGTATTATTTTCCCATTGCGTTCAAATGACCGGTACTCTGCGCTTCTAGTGTTAAACAAACCAAACATGAATCTATGAAAAAAACTAAACTATGACCAGAACCAAACCAAACAGCATTTCACACCAGCTATTTAACAAAACAGATCAGGCTAACAAAACAGCAGTTTAAACAACAGAGAAACTTAACTGAAGAGCAATTTTCCAGAACCGAACCAAACAGATGCAAGACGCAGTTAACTGAAAATCCAGGCTTCTTAAAGCCAAACTAATTATTCAGTCACCTAGGTTCAGATGAGTCACCCCATCACCTAACCGAGGAGCATTCTGGGAATAGGAGTCCAACAACCAAAAAACACAAAAATAACTCAAAGAGTCCTGGGCACAAAGTGCCCTCTAGGGGTTTACCCTGGCGCTGGCATCTCTAACTTTGTTTTTAAACTGCCCTACTCCCTCCAATATACACATTCCTAATCCTGTCCATTCTTGTCATTCTTAAACAAATCTTTAACTCCCCCCCTACAGTCCTGTTGCCTTTCTTTTAAAGCAATGTATACAAACCATACAACACTGATGGTTTTACAACATTTTAAAAACTTTTCTTTTTATACCTGCTTATACCTTTCTGGCACAGATAATGCCTGTTACTGTTACTGACTCAATATTTGTTGAATTCCAACACTCCAGATTTTCAGTTTGTAACATTCCAAAGAAGTGACAACATTGTGCAACATTAGCTAAGCCAAGTAAGTACCAGGAACAAAGCACAACAGTGGAACACTGACACCTACTAGACACGAGTATCAATGAGCAAAGCCCTTCAGATATAACTAGCCAAACAACTGACAAATTGACAACCCACACGCTCTACAGTATGCATTCACAGGCCCTGGTGAAGACTGTAATTTCAAAACTTGCATTTTAAGCACTTAACTTGTATGTAGGGATTATGTACACTTGTAAATCATAACTTTAACAGACAGATGTTGCTCCAGCAGTGACATTGCATGGCGACAAAACTTAAAAAAAAAAAAAAAAATCAAATTTTATTTGTCACATACACAGTCATACACAGTACGATATGCAGTGAAATACTTAGACAACTGCTCGTGACCTTAAAATAAAAGACTAAAGAATAGAGAATAAATATAAAAAAATAAAAACAGAAGGGAAATTTAACTAAGTAAGAATAAAATAAAATATAAAATTAAAATAAAATAACATTACTGTACAGTACAAAATATACAATATAAGAAAAATATGGAAAAATTGAAAAATATGAGACAGCTGTACAGTTATACAAAATATACAATATAAGAAAAATTTATCAAAAATATAGAAAAATAAGAAACAGCTGTACAATATAGATATATAGAATGTTATGCTCATTTGTGTGGGAATGAAGTTGAATATAGATTAAATATAGAGCTTGTCTGTCCTGCATGGTGCTGTTCCTAAACCAGGTTAAGATGTCTACCCGTTAGGATGCTCTCTATGGTGCAGGAGTAAAAGTTCCTAAGCACCTTAGAGGGCAGTCTGAAGTCTCTCAAGCGTCTGAGGTGGTAGGTCAGGTCTTTTTCACCGCGGTGTTGATGTGACAGGACCATGACAGGTCCTGCGTGATTTAAACACTGAGGTATTTGAAGCTCTCCACTCTCTCTACTGGGCTCTCGTTGATGGCGGGGGTCTGGTAGTTCCTCATCAACTCCTTTGTCTTACTAGATGTTTAGATGTTTTCTTACTGACTCGATGTTGTCAGAGATCAGGCCCACCACAACAGTGTCATCAGCAAACTTAATGATGGTGGTGGAGCTGGTAGTGGCCACACAGTCATATGTGGCAAAGAGTACAGCAGGGGGCTCAGAACACAACCCTGGGGGGCTCCAGTGCTGAGAGTGAGGAAGGCTAAGACATGTGCACCCATCGTTACTGCCTGTGGTCTGCCAGTTAGAAAATTAGAGATCCACTGGCACATAGATGAGCTGAGTAGATGAGCCAGGGGTAGCTCAGTGGATAAGCATTGGACTACGGTTTAGAAGGTCCCAGGTTCAAACCCCACAACCACCAAGTTGCCACTGTTGG
This sequence comes from Clarias gariepinus, assembly GCF_024256425.1. Taxonomy (NCBI): domain Eukaryota; kingdom Metazoa; phylum Chordata; class Actinopteri; order Siluriformes; family Clariidae; genus Clarias; species Clarias gariepinus. The sequence goes on along the minus strand of NC_071117.1, from coordinate 517,581 downwards.
GCCCCTGAGCAAGGCCCTTAACCCTCAACTGCTCAGATGTGTAATGAGATAAAAAAAAATGTAAGTCGCTCTGGATGAGGTGAGGGCTACAGGGTGATAATCGTTGAGGAAAGCAGGATGAGGTTAACATTTTGGCATTTGGCAGACGTTCTTATCCAAAGTGACTTACATTTTTTTTTATTTTATTTTTTATCTTATTACACATTTGAGCATTTGAGGGTTAAGGGCCTTGCTCAAGGGCCCAACTGTGGCAACTTGGTGGTTGTGGGGTTTGAACCTGGGATCTTCCGAACTGTAGTCCAATGCCTTAACCACTGTGAACACAGGTGCTATCTGGTCTGCACAGGCTCTGAGAATACAACCTGAGATGCTGTCTAGTCCTGCTGCTTTTCTTGCTTTCACTCTCCTAAAGGCTCTTGGGAGATGATGAATGCATTTCCGATGCTAGCATTAGCATCGCTAGCGTCTTTAGCTGCAGCCTCGAAGCAAGCGTAGAAAGTGTTCAGCTTGTCTGCCAGAGTCTCCATCATACCTAATGTACTTAATGGTGACGAATTAGCCGGTTTAAAGTTACTAAAAGATAACAAAGTAAAATAGGTCAGAACAGTCATGACGGCAGCCGACCTCACCGGCGCCATCTTGAAGGATATACCAAAGTACCCCAGAGCAACCATAGAGGCAGGTTGATGACGTAGTAACTTTGTGACAGAAGCTTTGCAATGTTTCTATTTCACTAAGTACAGAGCTGTTGTAAATAACAGGGTAGTTTGCCTGCTCATAAACATTTGCAGATACCATATCCATTTCAATTGTTTTTTAAAAAAGAATTAACAAGTTGTTTAAAGCACGACATGAAACGCGGAACGAATGTAGTTAAAAAATTAACAACGGTTCTATAAAACACAGCGGAACTGACACCACAGCAAAGCTTTTTAATTCCAAAACACTGCAGATGTTTCTTTAAACATGACGTGACGAAAGCTACAGTATATAAAACTTGCTCCAGAAAACAAAACCTCCTAGACAATATCATTAGAATTATTTAACAAAACTTATTTAGAAAACAGAACATGAATTAAACTTTATTTTAACCAAATTTTACTAGGAAAAAAAAATCAGAAATAGCAAAATAAACACTTACTTTTTCCTCTGAGAGGGAAGCCAAGGCAAGGTAAGGCAACACAAGTTTATTTGTATAGCACCTTTCATACACAATGGTAATTCAAAGTGCTTCGCATGAAAGAAAAGAAAATAATCATAAAATAAAATAAAAAATAATAGCAATAAAACTTTTTAACGAAATATTTTAAATTTGATTTAAAATAAAAACAAATAAAACTTTTAAACTAATTAAAACGAATTAAAATTCTTCTTCTTTGTCTTTCGGCTGTTTCCTTTTAGGGGTCCTCTGCATCCTCTTCTCTCACACCAACTAACTTCATGTCCTCCCTCACTGCATCCATAAATCTCCTCTTTGGTCTTCCTTTAGACCTCCTGCCTGGCAGTTCCAACCTCAGCATCCTTCTACAGATATATTCACCATCTCTCCTCTGAACATGTCCAAACCATCTCAATCTGGCCTCTCTGACTTTATCTCCAAAACATCTAACGTGGGTTCAAGTTCAAGTTCAAGTAGGCTTTATTGTCATTACAACCATATACAGTTAGTACACAGTGAAACGAAACAACGTTCCTCCAGGACCAAGGTGCTACATGCAACATAAATTTACAACATAAATTAACAGAGACACTAAACTAACTAACCAAGAGGCCTAGTTAACTGGCTAGCAGAGACAGGACAGAGAGACCTAACATAAATTACAACATAAATTAACAAAAACTAACTAGCTAAGTATAACTATTTTTACAGACAACATAAAGTGCACGTGCAAATGTGCAAACAAGAGCAACAACAAAGTGACAGTGCGCAACCACGACATAACAGAACATAAAATATGGTGTTGAGGTAGTGGGTAAACGTAAACGTAACAGTTACAGAACATAAAATATGGTATTGAGGTAGTGGGTAAACGTAAACATTCTTTAAAAACAGCAGCAAGAATTGAGGAATTAGTGCAAAAATTAGTCCAGTAATGATCATTGTGCAAAAGATAAAGAGTGAAGCATTTACAGGTTGGTGTGTACGATAATTTGGTGGTGTAGGTCAGTGTGTCTGCACTTGTGTTGATTAGTCAGTCCAGTCCCAATATTTTGAGGTAGTTGAGTTAAGCTGTGTGATAATGTTTGTGTTAGTGTGTGTGTGTGTGTGTGTGTGTGTGTGTGTGTGTGTGTGTTTATCAGTCCAGTCCCTTTTTGTTGAGGAGACGGATGGCTTGTGGAAAAAAGCTGTTGCACAGTCTGGATGTGTGTGCCCGAATGCTTCGGTACCTTTTTCCAGATGGCAGGAGTGTGAAGTGTGTGTGAGAGGGGTGTGTCCGATCAGCCACAATGCTGGTGGCTTTGCGGATGTAGTGTGTGGTGTAGATGTCTTCAATAGAGGGAAGAGAGACCCCGATGATCTTCTCCGCTGTCCTCACTATCCGCTGTAGGGTTTTGCGGTCCGATATGGCACAATTCCCAAACCAGACAGTGATGCAGCCGCACAGAATGCTCTCGATAGTTCCTCTATAGAAGGTGGTCAGAATCGGTGGTGGAAGCTGGGCCTTTCTCAGTCTTCTCAAAAAGAAGAGACGCTGTTGGGCTTTCTTGTGTAGGGAGCTGGTGTTGAGGGACCAGCTGAGGTCCTTCTCTAGGTGGACACCCAGGAATTTGATGTTTTCGACGATTCCCACAGAGGAGCCGTTAATGCTCAGCGGAGAATGGTCGCCTCGTGTCCTCCAACCATCTACTTTGTCTTGTCAACATTTAGAGACAGGTTGTTGTCTTTACACCAGTCCGTTAGCCTTTGCACTTCCTCTCTGTACGCTGACTCGTCGTTCTTGCTAATGAGACCCACCACGGTCATGTCATCAGCGAACTTAATGATGTGGTTCGAACTGTGAGTCAGCAGTGTGAACAGCAGGGGACTGAGCACGCAGCCTTGTGGGGCCCCAGTGCTCAGTGTGGTGGTGCTGGAGGTGCAGTTCCCGATCCGTACTGACTGAGGCCTTCCGGTCAGAAAGTCCAGGATCCAGTTGCAGAGGGAGGTGTTCAGGCCCAACAGGTTCAGCTTCCCAATCAGTTGTTGGGGGATGATAGTGTTGAATGCTGAGATGAAATCTATATACAGCATTCGAACATATGTGTCCTTCTTGTCCAAGTGTGTGAGGGCAAGATGGAGTGTGGTGGAGATGGCATCGTCCGTTGAGCGGTTAGGACGATACGCAAACTGCAGTGGGTCCAGTGAGGAGGGCAGCAGGGTCTTGATGTGTCTCATGACGAGCCGCTCAAAGCACTTCATGATGGTGGGTGTGAGCGCAACGGGACGGTAGTCATTGAGACAGGACACAGTAGACTTCTTGGGCACGGGGACGATGGTGGTGGCCTTGAAGCACGTGGGAACGACGGCGCTGCTCGGAGAGATGTTAAAGATGTCGGTGAGAACATCTGCCAGCTGTTCAGCACATTCTCTGAGCACTCTGCCTGGGATGTCCCTCTGATAAACTCATTCTTGATCCTATCCATCCTTGTCACTCCCAAAGAGAACCTCAACATCTTCAGTTCTGCTACCTCCAACTCTGCCTCCTGTCTTTTCTTCAGTGCCACTGTCTCTAAGCCGTAGAGCATCGCTGGTCTTACCACTGTCCTGTACACCTTTCCTTTCATTCTCGTTGATACTCTTTTATCGCACAACACACCTGACACTTTTCTCCACCCATTCCAACCTGCCTGTACCCGCCTCTTCACCTCCTTTCCACACTCTCCATTGCTCTGGACCGTTGAACCTAAATACTTAAAATCCTGCACCTTCTTTACCTCTGCTCCCTGTAGCCTCACCGATCCTATTGGGTCTCTCTCATTTACACACATGTATTCTGACTTGCTGCGGCTAACCTTCATTCCTCTGCTTTCCAGAGCATACCTCCACCTCTCCAAATTTTCCTCCACCTGTTCCCTGCTCTCGCTACAAAGCACAATGTCATCTGCAAACATCATAGTCCATGAAGACTCCTGTCTTACCTCATCTGTCATCCTGTCCATCACCAGAGCAAAGCAAAAGGGGCTTAGAGCCTTGATGCAGACCCACCTCCACCTTGAACTCTTCTGTCACACCTACAGCACATCTTACCACTGTCTTACAGCTCTCATACATATCCTGCACCGCTCTAACATACTTCTCTGGCGCTCCAGACATTCTCATACAATACCACAGCTCCTCTCTTGGCACCCTGTCATACGCTTTCTCTAAATCTACAAAGACACAATGCAACTCTTTATTACCTTCTCTGTACTTTTCCGCCAGCATCCTCAAAGCAAATACTGCATCTGATGTACTCTTTCTAGGCATAAAACCATATTGCTGCTCACAAATGCTCACCTCTGCCCTTAACCTAGCTTTCACTACTCTTTCCCACAGCTTCATTGTCTGGCTCATTAGCTTTATACCTCTATAATTGCCACAGCTTTGCACATCTCCCCTGTTCTTAAAAATTGGCACCAATACACTTCTCCTCCATTCCTCTGGAATCCTCTTACTCTCCAAGATCTTGTTAAACAAACTAGTCAGAAACTCTACTGCCACCTCTCCTAAGCACTTCCATACCTTCACAGGTATGTCATTAGGACCAACGGCCTTTCCACTCTTCATCCTCTTCAACGCCCATCTCACCTCACTTCTACTAATATTTGCTACTTCCTGTTCCACAACAGTCACCTCTTCTACTCTTTGTTCTCTTTCGTTTTCCTTATTCATCCACTCCTTAAAGTACTCCTTCCATCTTCCCAGCACCCTCCCGGCATCTGTCAGTACATTTCCATCTCTATCTTTAATTACTCTAACCTGCTGCACATCCTTCCTATCTCTATCTCCCTGCCTTGCCAACCTGTACAGATCCACCTCTCCCTTCTTACTGTCTAGCCTAGCATACAAGTCCTCATATGCTCTTTGTTTGGCCACCTCTACCTTCACCTTCCTCTGCATCTCCCTGTACTCCTGTCTACTCTCTTCAGTCCTCTCAGTGTCCCACTTCTTCTTAGCTAGCCTCTTTCCCCGTATACACTCCTGGACTTCCACATTCCACCACCAAGTCTCCTTGTCCACTTTCCCCTTACCTGATGATACACCAAGTACCCTCCTACCTGTCTCCCTGATCACATTGGCTGTAGTTGTCCATTCAACTGAAAGCACCCCCTGACCACCCATAGCCTGTCTCAAGTCCTCCCTAAAGACTACACAACATTCTTCCTTTCTCAGCTTCCACCACTTTGTCCACTGCTCTGCCTTTGTCCTCTTTACCTTCCTCACCACCAGGGTTATTTTACACACCACCATTCTGTGTTGTCTGGCTACACTCCCCTACCAACACTTTGCAGTCACTGATCTCTTTCAGATTACAACGTCGACCAAGATGCAGTCGACCTGAGTGCTTCTGCCTTCACTCTTATATGTCACCCTATGTTCCTGCCTTTTCTGGAAGAAAGTATTTACTACTGCCATTTTCATCCTCTTTGCAAAGTCCACCACCATTTGTCCTTCTACATTCCTGTCCTGAAGACCAAACCTGCCCATCACATTTTCATCACCTCTGTTCCCTTCCCCAACATGTCCATTGAACTCTGCACCAATCACCACTCTCTCACCTCTGGGGATGCTCTGCATCACTTCATCTAACTCACTCCAGAATTTCTCCTTCTTTTTTTAACTCACATCCTACCTGTGGGGCATAACCACTAACAACATTGAACATTATACCTTCAATTTCCGGCTTCAGACTCATCACCCTATCTGATACTCTCTTCACCTCTAGAACATTCCTTACAAACTCCTTTTTCAGACTAACTCCTACTCCATTTATTTTCCTATCCACACCATGGTAAAACAATTTGAACCCTGATCCTAAGCTTCTGGCCTTGCTATCTTTCCACCTGGTCTCCTGGACACACAGTATATCCACCTTCCTTCTCTGCATCATATCAACCAACTCTCTTCCCTTCCTTGTCATGGTCCCAACATTCAAAGTCCCTACTATCACTCCTAAACTCTTGCCTTTCCTCTTCTCTCTCTGCTTTCAAACACGCCTTCCTCCTTTCCTTCTTCGACCAACAGTAGCTCAATTTCCACCGGCACCCTGTAGGTCAACAACACCAGTGGCGGTCGTTGTTAACCCGGGCCACGACCGATCCGGTATGGGAATTATATTCGTAATTCGCATCATTGATTTGGCAAATGTTTTACGTCCCATGCCCTTCCTGACACAACCCACTGCATTTATCCAGACTTGGGACTGGCACAAGAAGACACTGGATTGCCCGTAGTTGCATTAAAACGAATTAAAATTCAATTTAAAATTAAAATAAAACATTTTAAAATATTAGGTAAACATAACATAATGCTGTCAGTTCGGACATAGCACAGTGCTTATTCAATAAATGCACAGCTAAAAAGATGAGTTTTAAGTCTAGATTTAAATGTGACTAATGTTTTAGCACATCTGATCTCTTCTGGAAGCTGGTTTCAACTGCGGGCAGCATAATAGCTAAAAGCTGACTCCCCTTGTTTTGTGTGAGCCCTTGGTATTTCTAACTGACTAGATCCTAGCGATCTGAGTGGTCTGTTAGGTTTATATTCAGTTAACATATCTGTAATGTATTTAGGTCCTAGGCTATTAAGTGATATACTATAAACAAGTACTTTAAAATCTATCCTAAATGTTACTGGAAGCCAGTGTAAGGACCTGAGGACTGGTGTAATGTGCTCAGATTTTCTGGTTCTATTCAGATTCTTGGCAGCAGTGTCAAAAAACATCTAATTCTTGCAATGTTTTTAAGATGATAGTATGCTGATTTGGTTACTGCTTTGACATGACCTACCGAAACTAAGGTCTGTCTCCAGAATCACCCCAAGATTCTTGACTTGATTTTTTGTTGTTTGACCCCTAGAGTGAAGGTATGCATTCACCTTTAGAGCCTTATCTTTGTTTCCAATGCAATGAACTCAGTTTTCTCCTTGTTTAACTAAAGGAAATTTTGGCACATCCAACTGTTAATTTCATCAATGCATTGGCAGAGGGAGTCTGTGAGGGTATAATCATTTGGAGATAAGGCTAGGTAAAACTGGGTATCATCAGCATAGCTGTGATAGGCAATTTGGTTCTTTTCTGACTTAGTGGGAGCATATACAGGCTGAACAGGAGTGGTGCAAAAATTTAGCCTTGTGGGACTGCATGTCATGGACATCCACTTAGACTTGTGCTTTCCTATACTCACATAATAACCTCTCCCTTCTAAGTATGACCTAAACCATTTGAGTACCATACCAGAAAGCCCGACCCAGTTTTCCAGTCTTTCTATTACTATGTTATGATCGATGGTTGTTCACCTGATGAAAAACAACCTTTTCAATAATCTTGCCTTACTTGCCTTGCCTAACAACTGCAGTTTTCAGAGAGTTTCGAAAAGTCCCAGAAAGAAGTGAGGTGTTCACCACTTCTTTTTTTTCCCCCGGCCTGTCAGTAACACAGATAACACATGACAATGCGTATGTGTACCTATGCTATCATCATTTACAGCCTTTTTTAAAATTAATTAATTTACCCTCGTGTTGTCCTGGGGTCATTTTGACCCCCCAAAAAATCTTTTGCCAACAAAATGTGTTTTTATTCATCAAATGGTCTGAAAATTATGGGGGTTGTTTAACACTGTGCTTGTTATGGTTACAAGAAATTTGGATTAATTTTAGTGAGTTATTTGTGTTTTATTCAATTTAATAGCATCTGTTGTCCTGTGGGGTCAAAATCACCCCACAGGACAAAGTGGTGCAATGGGCCACATTATCACACAATACTGCTTTCCAAAGCATCTTTGCTCTTGGATCTTTGATGTGTGGGATCAAGAAAAGGTTATGACAACAAAACAAAAAAAACAAGTCTTTTCTAGCAGGTGTTGAGGCATTTCACATTGAAGTCTGAGAGAAACAGACAGCACAATGAGGAGGCAAAAACGCTATACTGCACAGGAGGTTCGTGAGATAATTTGTAACCGTGTTGTGGAAAAAAATGACCAGGAGGACAATGCTGAACATAATGAGGATAAAGAATCAACTTATGATGAGAATTCGGGGTCAGAAGAACAGGAAAATAAAGATGTGACAGATCCAATGGGCACAGCATATGCTAATTCTTCTGAAGAGGCCCCTACATCACTTACTAATGGGTATGAAATGAAGGAAAATTATGAACATGATGAGGAAGAAGCTGAATTGGAAGAATTGTCAGAAATGAAGGACTGCACTTATTATGATAAAGAGAAAAAATCAAGTGATGAGGAAGAAGCTGAAGCTGAAATGGAAGAAGTGTCAGAAGTGGAGGACTTCTTATGATGAACAAAAATCAACTGATGAATAAGAATCTGAAGAAGAGGACCCAGCTGAGACAGAAGAGGAAGAATATTTCCATTCAAAGGATGAAACATTGCTCTGGTCTTCCATCCCTCCCAGTGACAGACGGCACATGCTGACAGCAGAGAGAGCAGAAAGAGAGTCAAGCCACCATGGTCCAACCGCATATGCAAGGTCTCATATAGATGACATCAAGTCTACTTTTGATCTCTTTCTCCCCATGCCTATTCAAAAGATAGTGCTGAAGATGACAAACAAGGCGGGGCAACATGTGTATGGCAACAAGTGGAAAAATTGGTTATGGAGATCCAGTGGTTCTGCTCCAGCTCTAACTCTGCAGCAGCTCCCCCTTGCTCATATCCCACTCATAGCTCATCACTCAAAAGGAGTAGGTGCAAATTTTCCCTCTCGCAAAAGTGATTTCAAAACATCCGAAACGTGCATATAATGCAATGCATACATATGCAAAAATCACGCCATTGCTACCTGCCTTGGGTGCAACTGAGGGCACATTCAGACTGATTTGAAAAGTTTAATGTTTTTGAAAAGAATGTTTACATGTTTTATATGTCAAGTAAGTTAATGCCAATTCCAATGAGTTTAAATATAGTTGATTAAAAAATGAAACACAGAGGTGAGTGATAATGTATACTTATGCTGTATAACCAGTCAAACCAAATGGGGTCACTTTGACCCCAGAAGACAATAGGTGTGATTATGTGCCGTCATTAAAAAAGTTTAAATAATTTACAAACAACCTCCTCACTAAACCTTTACACGTATTACTCTGTGAAAAGTCAAATAGTCAAAATAATTTTAAAAATGTAAAAAATTAATAATTTTATTTAATTTTCATTGAAAAACAGGGTATACTTTACGTTATGATGGTCTATTGGCCCTAAATTTTAAAACAAAAAGAAAAAAAAATTGCTAAAGTGTTGGAATGCAGATAGATTAAAGGTGGAACACAAAATTAATTGACAAATTTTATTATATAATATAAATACCAGCCAAAGCAGGTGGGGGCATTTTGACCCCAGAGGACAACAGGTGTGATTATGTGCAGTCATTCAAAAAGTTCTAATGATTCAAAAACAACCTCCTCACTAAACTTTTACATGTACTACGCAGTGATAAGTAAAATAGTCAACATATTATAAAATTTAAATAAATGTATCTTTTTATTTTATTTCCACTAAATAACAGGGTATACTTTTATATAATAACAGTGTATTGGTCCTTAATTCCAAAACTAATGAAATAATTTGTGGTAATGTGTTGGAATGCAGGTAGATTAAAGGTGTAACACAGAATTAATTGACAATTTTTACTTCATGTTTTAATTAACAGTCATAGGAGGAGGACAAAAGGTGTAAGTCAAACGGGAGGACATTACGAGGGTTAATTAATAAAATTTTATATATCCTTTTATTTAACCATACTATGACAGACAAGACCAGGGGAAAACAGGAGAGAGAGAGAAAAAAAGAGAGAAGAAAATATAAAATTGTAAGGGTCCGCCACTAGAGGCCACTGTTTTTATTTTGTAGTTTTTGTTGGCCGACTCAGTTTCCCAGCAGGCACCTCGGTCAGGTAATGCGAGTGCACACCTGAACCGAGGTAGCCATCAATCAATCTATAAATAGCTGTTTAGACTGGGAAACTGGGTCGAGCATTTTTGGTAACACCACTGTCACTTGTGTGGGCATTTAGTTCTGTTCTGTTTTGTTATTTGTTTAGTTTGTACTTTGATTTTAGTTGTGTTGATTTGGGCTCTCTTAGTGGCATTGTTTCTGTGTATCTTGTGTGTGTCTGTGTTAGTGGAGCTGATTTAGTCCTGTCCTCCTGTGTTCTTGTGTTTAGCTAGAGCAGGTAAGTAGTTAGGTGTGTGTTTGGCTAGGAGCGTGTTTAGCTAAGATCTATGTTGAGTTACAGTAACTAGCATGCTTCTAGCCATAGCCCCTTTGTGTCTCTAGCTGTCCTGTGTTTCCTCTCCCCCTAGTGTCCCAGTGCGCCTAGCTTTAGAGTGCTGCCCCTCCTAGCTTTGGAGTACCGACTAGCTTGTTAGTGCCGCCTCGCTTAGTCTTGGAGGGCTGCCTCACCTAGCCACTGGGTATCCTGTCTGTGTTTCTGTGCCCCCATTCCCTAGTGTGTGTTAAGCTATTAGGTAAGTGTAGCTTGGTGCATGTTGGGGCTGAACACATGCTTAGCTAGGTCTAGGTGTATGTGTAGCTAACTGCCATGGTTAAGCACTGCTTAACCATGTTTAGCTAAAAGCCATGCCTAGCTGATTGCCATGTCTTTAGCCCTCGTCCCGTCTCTCGTCTCTACGTGTCTCCCTCTAGTGTCCAGTCTCAGCTCCACGCATAGATTGTTTGTCCCCCTGCCTGTGTCTCGCCCTGCCTGTGTCTCGCCACAGGGCGTGTGTTTGTTCCCCAGTCTGTGTCTTGCCAGAGAGCCCCTGTTAGCACAAAGTTAAGTATTGTTTGAGTTTGTTTGTTCCTTTGTTTGTCTTTATTTATACTTTGTGTTTAACCATAATTAAAAGACTCCTTTTGATTACACAACCCCTCTACCGCTATGCCTGCTCCTTCCGCCCACGGCGTTCAACGCCTGCCAACACCCCGTTCGTATAATAATAATAATAATAAATAAATAAATGAAAAAGACACACACACACACACACACACACACACACAAACGCACACAAAGAGGGTTGTGGAGAAAGTCAACAGAGAATGGGGATAGAAAGAGAAAAAAAACAGATAATTTGCTTCCATACCTGCTGACAAAAAGAGAAAACAGAGGACACAACATCAGAGAAACTGCAGCAACATCCAACATTTGTATGAATTATGTTAAATGTTATTGAGCAGCACACATAACTAATATTACAAAATAAGTTTTAAAGCAACAGCAGATCAAGACAGTGTGTGTCTGTGAACCCCTGTTTTTACATCAATGTGAATGCTTGTGTGTACACCTGTGTGCACACCTGTGTGTATGAGCGTGCTTGTGTTCATAAGGTTTCTCCATTTAAATGTTTGATAGTGTGTGTGGGGAACAACAGCCCCGTCCCGCAAGGCATAAGGCAGACTATGAGGACCGAGGAGAGCCTGAAGGTGGGTCATCCGACAGCCACGATGTAGACGCCCCAGGGTGCCATGGCGGCAAGCCCGCAGGCTCCGCCGGCAGCTGACCACACCAGGGCAGACCGGCCCCTGGGCCCGGAGATCCAAGGGCCCCCCACCTGCCAACCGGGGCCCAGCAAAGCCAGGAGGGCAAGGCCCCGGCAAGTGACCACCGAGAGTGGGCCAGCGCTCACCCGAGCATCCTGCCCCGGCACGAGAAACCACCAACGCACCAGTTGCCGGGGGAATCCTCCACCGGCAGGGCATGGTGGTGGGGTGGGGGGGGTCGGTTGATAAGATGATAAGTTAGGCGGAGTCTAAGGCCCGACCTAACACATAGACGTAGATGAACAAGCACACATATACACAAGCATACGTTCCCACCATCATGCACGCAAACAAATATTCCCACCCTCGCCCCACATGTAGACACACAAAAATGGACATGGTAACCACACTTACACTCCCCATATGCACTCTATACTCCTAGATCCAGGCACCACTACCCCCAGAGGGGCAATCCCCCCCTTTTCTCCGGCTTGGGGACAGGAAGACCACCCTGGTCCCCGCAGCAGCAGAGAAGACCACCAGCCCCGACCCCGAACGTGTGGCCAGCTCATCCTCACAGATCCCGGCCTCCAACAAAGAAAAGGGGCGTGAGAAAAAAAAAGAAGAGCCCATGCTTCACCCCACCCACATAAATGTAGTGTTGTTGTGTGTTGTTTTAAGGTGCTTTAAAACAGGGGTGCTTTTAAACAGGGGAGGGGCACCCTCCACAAGCTTGTGTCAGCTCCCCTCCCTAGAGCCCTCAATGTTTATGTGCAACTTAAAATTGAGAAGTGGGCACTGGCACCAGAGGGAAGGCTGAATGAACAGACCGCCCTCTGGATGCCATTCAGTGTGCCCACCCCCAAGGCCCTATTTGTATGTGTCATGTGAGAGTAAGTAATGAGAGTGTCTAAGTTGTAATGTGTGATTGAGATGCAGGTGGATACGAGGAGACAGAGGAGTACCACCTCCCCCGCATCCCAGCGACGCACCCGCACCTCAAAACCCTACCTGTGTGTTGCTGTTTTGGAGCGGGAGAAGTGAAGCCTTAGGGATGGGAAGGAAAGCATCAGAGGGGGCAAAATACCCTGCCCTCTGGAGCCAGCTCCCCCGCTGACCCCCATAGGCACCCCTGTTTCCCCAAATCTACCCAGGACGGGGGCCCCGGCTCATCCAGACTGGGGACCAGGGCCCATGGCAGCCCGGGGCGGCCCACCAGACCACACAGCAGAGGGAAAACTACCCCCCCATCATTCAGTCAACTCCCAGACTGCATAAGACAATAGACACCCAGGTTAAGCCTGTTTTCCCCACCTCTATTGGACCCCCCCACAAAGCACTAATGCATCGAAGACCCCCCCCACCAGGACAGGGCCCAAGCGCATGCACCAACCCATGCACCCGGACGCACACCAACCGGGTCTCAGAGTGCCCCGAGAACCCCCTCCCCACCCGGGCCTAACCCGGAACAGTACGCCCCCCAGGCCGGCAACCTACGTTCGCCGGCACAGGCATCCCCAGCAGCACCGCATGCAGCTGCCAGAAAAACAGCACCCAAGATTCACGAATACCCCATCCAGGCCAGGATCGCAGCCCCAGCGCCGAACCCCCCAAGAAACCCACCCCCAAGGAACCCCCAGATGCCCCCAGCCCATATGGCCACTTCACACCAACAACAAAAACCACAGCCAGACAGAATCGGGACCCCCACCCACACTAGGTGATTGAGCTGATCAAAGGAGCCCAGAGAGATTGATCTAATGTGGCAGCAGAAGCTGTGTCAAGACTAATATAATCCGACAAAAGATCTCTATATTGGTTGGTATTAAGATTATTTTTATTTTTCCAGTTCATGAGGACAGTCTTCTTAGCAATGCATAGGGCAGTGAAAGCCATGTGGATTGTGTTAGCTTCTGTAGTGACACCATCTAGGTCGCCCAACAAGCAGACTGAAGGAGAGGCTGGAATAGAACATTTGATAACTTTAATAAATCTTCACAAATCCTGTACCAGTACCTCTGAACAGGTGGACAGAACTATAGAGCGTGGATGTAATTGTCAGGTGTATTGCCTTGACAGTGTGAGCAGTTGGTAGAAGCTGTAAAACCCATCCTTAACATCCAATGTCCTGTGTAGTGCACTCTATGCAGGATTTTGTATTGTATTAATTGTAAACCAGGATTTCTAATCAATTCTAAGGTTTTTAAACCTATCTGAGACCAGAAATTATGGTCCCAGCTTGCTGATAGATCTGCCTCCCATTTTACAATAGGAAGTGATACTGATTCATCTATTTTGGAAAGTGTCCTGTATGTTTTAGACATTAATTTGGGGATTTTGAGATTAATAAAATCTGCCACACTTGGTGGTATTTGTAATTTGATGTGATTAGACTTAAATTTCCTTTTTACTATAAATTTAATTTGTTGATATTCTAAAAAAATTGTTCTTGTTAATCCCATATTGTTTAACTAATATGTCAAAGGGAATAAAGTCTGTCCCTTCAAATATACGTTCCAGGTATTTAATACCTTTACAACTCCAATCTGTGAATTTTATCATATTATTGTTTAGCAATATGTCAGGATTGTTCCAGATGGGGGTACGTTTGCATGGGATTAGTAAAGACTCAGTCATTTTTAGAAACTCCCACCATGCTGTCAAAGAAGAGCTGATACTGATGCTTTTGAAGCATGCGTGTCATTTGATGATCGAGCTAATGAATGGCAGATCCAAAATCTCTATATTATTGCATAATGCCTGTTCTACATCTAGCCAAGGCCCATCAAAGAAGGTGTGTTTTAACCACCCTGAAATCTGTTGAAGCCTGTTGGCTAAGAAATAGTGGTGAAAATTAGGTAGATCTAGTCCTTTTTTATCCTTGGTCTTTTGCAGAGTTTTTAAGCTAATACTAATTTATACTTATACTAATTTATACCTAAAGCTAATTTATTTAAGCTAATAAAAGGTTTACCTTTCCAAAGGAATTTGGAGATGGAGGAGTCCAAAGATCTAAACCAGTCAGGTGATGGTTTGCTCGGGATCATTGCAAATAAATAATTAATTCTTGGCAAAACCATAATTTTTATTGAGGCGACTCTTCCCATAATTGATATGGGTAGAGACTTCCATCTGGTTAGATCATCTTCTACCGTCTTTAAAAGTGGGATGTGGTTTAATTTAACAATGATATTAATTTAACATTAATACCTAAATATTTAATATTACCAGATTGCGGTGGAGTGGAAGAATTCTGGAAGGAGCAATTAATTGGAAGAACTGTAGATTTTAACCAGTTTATTGAATAATCTTAAATAAGATTATATTTATTGAATAATCTCTTGAAAAAGAGTTTATTAATGTAATTATCTCAGAGAGAGTGGTTTGTGAATGCTGAAGAAAATGTAACACATCATCTGCATAAAGACTAACTTTATGCTCTACATTCTTGCATTTAATGCCTTTAATCGCTATAGCCTGTCTAACTGCTGCTGCTAGTAGTTCAATAAAAATTGCAAACAGTGAGGGGGAGAGGGGGCATCCCTGCCTGGTGATTAAAAAATGAAACACAGAGGTGAGTGATAATGTATACTTATGCTGTATAACCAGTCAAACCAAATGGGGTCACTTTGACCCCAGAAGACAATAGGTGTGATTATGTGCCGTCATTAAAAAAGTTTAAATAATTTACAAACAACCTCCTCACTAAACCTTTACACGTATTACTCTGTGAAAAGTCAAATAGTCAAAATAATTTTAAAAATGTAAAAAATTAATAATTTTATTTAATTTTCATTGAAAAACAGGATATACTTTATGTTATGATGGTCTATTGGCCCTAAATTTTAAAACAAAAAGAAAAAAAAATTGCTAAAGTGTTGGAATGCAGATAGATTAAAGGTGGAACACAAAATTAATTGACAAATTTTATTATATAATATAAATACCAGCCAAAGCAGGTGGGGGCATTTTGACCCCAGAGGACAACAGGTGTGATTATGTGCAGTCATTCAAAAAGTTCTAATGATTCAAAAACAACCTCCTCACTAAACTTTTACATGTACTACGCAGTGATAAGTAAAATAGTCAACATATTATAAAATTTAAATAAATGTATCTTTTTATTTTATTTCCACTAAATAACAGGGTATACTTTTATATAATAACAGTGTATTGGTCCTTAATTCCAAAACTAATGAAATAATTTGTGGTAATGTGTTGGAATGCAGGTAGATTAAAGGTGTAACACAGAATTAATTGACAATTTTTACTTCATGTTTTAATTAACAGTCATAGGAGGAGGACAAAAGGTGTAAGTCAAACGGGAGGACATTACGAGGGTTAATTAATAAAATTTTATATATCCTTTTATTTAACCATACTATGACAGACAAGACCAGGGGAAAACAGGAGAGAGAGAGAAAAAAAGAGAGAAGAAAATATAAAATTGTAAGGGTCCGCCACTAGAGGCCACTGTTTTTATTTTGTAGTTTTTGTTGGCCGACTCAGTTTCCCAGCAGGCACCTCGGTCAGGTAATGCGAGTGCACACCTGAACCGAGGTAGCCATCAATCAATCTATAAATAGCTGTTTAGACTGGGAAACTGGGTCGAGCATTTTTGGTAACACCACTGTCACTTGTGTGGGCATTTAGTTCTGTTCTGTTTTGTTATTTGTTTAGTTTGTACTTTGATTTTAGTTGTGTTGATTTGGGCTCTCTTAGTGGCATTGTTTCTGTGTATCTTGTGTGTGTCTGTGTTAGTGGAGCTGATTTAGTCCTGTCCTCCTGTGTTCTTGTGTTTAGCTAGAGCAGGTAAGTAGTTAGGTGTGTGTTTGGCTAGGAGCGTGTTTAGCTAAGATCTATGTTGAGTTACAGTAACTAGCATGCTTCTAGCCATAGCCCCTTTGTGTCTCTAGCTGTCCTGTGTTTCCTCTCCCCCTAGTGTCCCAGTGCGCCTAGCTTTAGAGTGCTGCCCCTCCTAGCTTTGGAGTACCGACTAGCTTGTTAGTGCCGCCTCGCTTAGTCTTGGAGGGCTGCCTCACCTAGCCACTGGGTATCCTGTCTGTGTTTCTGTGCCCCCATTCCCTAGTGTGTGTTAAGCTATTAGGTAAGTGTAGCTTGGTGCATGTTGGGGCTGAACACATGCTTAGCTAGGTCTAGGTGTATGTGTAGCTAACTGCCATGGTTAAGCACTGCTTAACCATGTTTAGCTAAAAGCCATGCCTAGCTGATTGCCATGTCTTTAGCCCTCGTCCCGTCTCTCGTCTCTACGTGTCTCCCTCTAGTGTCCAGTCTCAGCTCCACGCATAGATTGTTTGTCCCCCTGCCTGTGTCTCGCCCTGCCTGTGTCTCGCCACAGGGCGTGTGTTTGTTCCCCAGTCTGTGTCTTGCCAGAGAGCCCCTGTTAGCACAAAGTTAAGTATTGTTTGAGTTTGTTTGTTCCTTTGTTTGTCTTTATTTATACTTTGTGTTTAACCATAATTAAAAGACTCCTTTTGATTACACAACCCCTCTACCGCTATGCCTGCTCCTTCCGCCCACGGCGTTCAACGCCTGCCAACACCCCGTTCGTATAATAATAATAATAATAAATAAATAAATGAAAAAGACACACACACACACACACACACACAAACGCACACAAAGAGGGTTGTGGAGAAAGTCAACAGAGAATGGGGATAGAAAGAGAAAAAAAACAGATAATTTGCTTCCATACCTGCTGACAAAAAGAGAAAACAGAGGACACAACATCAGAGAAACTGCAGCAACATCCAACATTTGTATGAATTATGTTAAATGTTATTGAGCAGCACACATAACTAATATTACAAAATAAGTTTTAAAGCAACAGCAGATCAAGACAGTGTGTGTCTGTGAACCCCTGTTTTTACATCAATGTGAATGCTTGTGTGTACACCTGTGTGCACACCTGTGTGTATGAGCGTGCTTGTGTTCATAAGGTTTCTCCATTTAAATGTTTGATAGTGTGTGTGGGGAACAACAGCCCCGTCCCGCAAGGCATAAGGCAGACTATGAGGACCGAGGAGAGCCTGAAGGTGGGTCATCCGACAGCCACGATGTAGACGCCCCAGGGTGCCATGGCGGCAAGCCCGCAGGCTCCGCCGGCAGCTGACCACACCAGGGCAGACCGGCCCCTGGGCCCGGAGATCCAAGGGCCCCCCACCTGCCAACCGGGGCCCAGCAAAGCCAGGAGGGCAAGGCCCCGGCAAGTGACCACCGAGAGTGGGCCAGCGCTCACCCGAGCATCCTGCCCCGGCACGAGAAACCACCAACGCACCAGTTGCCGGGGGAATCCTCCACCGGCAGGGCATGGTGGTGGGGTGGGGGGGGTCGGTTGATAAGATGATAAGTTAGGCGGAGTCTAAGGCCCGACCTAACACATAGACGTAGATGAACAAGCACACATATACACAAGCATACGTTCCCACCATCATGCACGCAAACAAATATTCCCACCCTCGCCCCACATGTAGACACACAAAAATGGACATGGTAACCACACTTACACTCCCCATATGCACTCTATACTCCTAGATCCAGGCACCACTACCCCCAGAGGGGCAATCCCCCCCTTTTCTCCGGCTTGGGGACAGGAAGACCACCCTGGTCCCCGCAGCAGCAGAGAAGACCACCAGCCCCGACCCCGAACGTGTGGCCAGCTCATCCTCACAGATCCCGGCCTCCAACAAAGAAAAGGGGCGTGAGAAAAAAAAAGAAGAGCCCATGCTTCACCCCACCCACATAAATGTAGTGTTGTTGTGTGTTGTTTTAAGGTGCTTTAAAACAGGGGTGCTTTTAAACAGGGGAGGGGCACCCTCCACAAGCTTGTGTCAGCTCCCCTCCCTAGAGCCCTCAATGTTTATGTGCAACTTAAAATTGAGAAGTGGGCACTGGCACCAGAGGGAAGGCTGAATGAACAGACCGCCCTCTGGATGCCATTCAGTGTGCCCACCCCCAAGGCCCTATTTGTATGTGTCATGTGAGAGTAAGTAATGAGAGTGTCTAAGTTGTAATGTGTGATTGAGATGCAGGTGGATACGAGGAGACAGAGGAGTACCACCTCCCCCGCATCCCAGCGACGCACCCGCACCTCAAAACCCTACCTGTGTGTTGCTGTTTTGGAGCGGGAGAAGTGAAGCCTTAGGGATGGGAAGGAAAGCATCAGAGGGGGCAAAATACCCTGCCCTCTGGAGCCAGCTCCCCCGCTGACCCCCATAGGCACCCCTGTTTCCCCAAATCTACCCAGGACGGGGGCCCCGGCTCATCCAGACTGGGGACCAGGGCCCATGGCAGCCCGGGGCGGCCCACCAGACCACACAGCAGAGGGAAAACTACCCCCCCATCATTCAGTCAACTCCCAGACTGCATAAGACAATAGACACCCAGGTTAAGCCTGTTTTCCCCACCTCTATTGGACCCCCCCACAAAGCACTAATGCATCGAAGACCCCCCCCACCAGGACAGGGCCCAAGCGCATGCACCAACCCATGCACCCGGACGCACACCAACCGGGTCTCAGAGTGCCCCGAGAACCCCCTCCCCACCCGGGCCTAACCCGGAACAGTACGCCCCCCAGGCCGGCAACCTACGTTCGCCGGCACAGGCATCCCCAGCAGCACCGCATGCAGCTGCCAGAAAAACAGCACCCAAGATTCACGAATACCCCATCCAGGCCAGGATCGCAGCCCCAGCGCCGAACCCCCCAAGAAACCCACCCCCAAGGAACCCCCAGATGCCCCCAGCCCATATGGCCACTTCACACCAACAACAAAAACCACAGCCAGACAGAATCGGGACCCCCACCCACACTAGGTGATTGAGCTGATCAAAGGAGCCCAGAGAGATTGATCTAATGTGGCAGCAGAAGCTGTGTCAAGACTAATATAATCCGACAAAAGATCTCTATATTGGTTGGTATTAAGATTATTTTTATTTTTCCAGTTCATGAGGACAGTCTTCTTAGCAATGCATAGGGCAGTGAAAGCCATGTGGATTGTGTTAGCTTCTGTAGTGACACCATCTAGGTCGCCCAACAAGCAGACTGAAGGAGAGGCTGGAATAGAACATTTGATAACTTTAATAAATCTTCACAAATCCTGTACCAGTACCTCTGAACAGGTGGACAGAACTATAGAGCGTGGATGTAATTGTCAGGTGTATTGCCTTGACAGTGTGAGCAGTTGGTAGAAGCTGTAAAACCCATCCTTAACATCCAATGTCCTGTGTAGTGCACTCTATGCAGGATTTTGTATTGTATTAATTGTAAACCAGGATTTCTAATCAATTCTAAGGTTTTTAAACCTATCTGAGACCAGAAATTATGGTCCCAGCTTGCTGATAGATCTGCCTCCCATTTTACAATAGGAAGTGATACTGATTCATCTATTTTGGAAAGTGTCCTGTATGTTTTAGACATTAATTTGGGGATTTTGAGATTAATAAAATCTGCCACACTTGGTGGTATTTGTAATTTGATGTGATTAGACTTAAATTTCCTTTTTACTATAAATTTAATTTGTTGATATTCTAAAAAAATTGTTCTTGTTAATCCCATATTGTTTAACTAATATGTCAAAGGGAATAAAGTCTGTCCCTTCAAATATACGTTCCAGGTATTTAATACCTTTACAACTCCAATCTGTGAATTTTATCATATTATTGTTTAGCAATATGTCAGGATTGTTCCAGATGGGGGTACGTTTGCATGGGATTAGTAAAGACTCAGTCATTTTTAGAAACTCCCACCATGCTGTCAAAGAAGAGCTGATACTGATGCTTTTGAAGCATGCGTGTCATTTGATGATCGAGCTAATGAATGGCAGATCCAAAATCTCTATATTATTGCATAATGCCTGTTCTACATCTAGCCAAGGCCCATCAAAGAAGGTGTGTTTTAACCACCCTGAAATCTGTTGAAGCCTGTTGGCTAAGAAATAGTGGTGAAAATTAGGTAGATCTAGTCCTTTTTTATCCTTGGTCTTTTGCAGAGTTTTTAAGCTAATACTAATTTATACTTATACTAATTTATACCTAAAGCTAATTTATTTAAGCTAATAAAAGGTTTACCTTTCCAAAGGAATTTGGAGATGGAGGAGTCCAAAGATCTAAACCAGTCAGGTGATGGTTTGCTCGGGATCATTGCAAATAAATAATTAATTCTTGGCAAAACCATAATTTTTATTGAGGCGACTCTTCCCATAATTGATATGGGTAGAGACTTCCATCTGGTTAGATCATCTTCTACCGTCTTTAAAAGTGGGATGTGGTTTAATTTAACAATGATATTAATTTAACATTAATACCTAAATATTTAATATTACCAGATTGCGGTGGAGTGGAAGAATTCTGGAAGGAGCAATTAATTGGAAGAACTGTAGATTTTAACCAGTTTATTGAATAATCTTAAATAAGATTATATTTATTGAATAATCTCTTGAAAAAGAGTTTATTAATGTAATTATCTCAGAGAGAGTGGTTTGTGAATGCTGAAGAAAATGTAACACATCATCTGCATAAAGACTAACTTTATGCTCTACATTCTTGCATTTAATGCCTTTAATCGCTATAGCCTGTCTAACTGCTGCTGCTAGTAGTTCAATAAAAATTGCAAACAGTGAGGGGGAGAGGGGGCATCCCTGCCTGGTGATTAAAAAATGAAACACAGAGGTGAGTGATAATGTATACTTATGCTGTATAACCAGTCAAACCAAATGGGGTCACTTTGACCCCAGAAGACAATAGGTGTGATTATGTGCCGTCATTAAAAAAGTTTAAATAATTTACAAACAACCTCCTCACTAAACCTTTACACGTATTACTCTGTGAAAAGTCAAATAGTCAAAATAATTTTAAAAATGTAAAAAATTAATAATTTTATTTAATTTTCATTGAAAAACAGGATATACTTTATGTTATGATGGTCTATTGGCCCTAAATTTTAAAACAAAAAGAAAAAAAAATTGCTAAAGTGTTGGAATGCAGATAGATTAAAGGTGGAACACAAAATTAATTGACAAATTTTATTATATAATATAAATACCAGCCAAAGCAGGTGGGGGCATTTTGACCCCAGAGGACAACAGGTGTGATTATGTGCAGTCATTCAAAAAGTTCTAATGATTCAAAAACAACCTCCTCACTAAACTTTTACATGTACTACGCAGTGATAAGTAAAATAGTCAACATATTATAAAATTTAAATAAATGTATCTTTTTATTTTATTTCCACTAAATAACAGGGTATACTTTTATATAATAACAGTGTATTGGTCCTTAATTCCAAAACTAATGAAATAATTTGTGGTAATGTGTTGGAATGCAGGTAGATTAAAGGTGTAACACAGAATTAATTGACAATTTTTACTTCATGTTTTAATTAACAGTCATAGGAGGAGGACAAAAGGTGTAAGTCAAACGGGAGGACATTACGAGGGTTAATTAATAAAATTTTATATATCCTTTTATTTAACCATACTATGACAGACAAGACCAGGGGAAAACAGGAGAGAGAGAGAAAAAAAGAGAGAAGAAAATATAAAATTGTAAGGGTCCGCCACTAGAGGCCACTGTTTTTATTTTGTAGTTTTTGTTGGCCGACTCAGTTTCCCAGCAGGCACCTCGGTCAGGTAATGCGAGTGCACACCTGAACCGAGGTAGCCATCAATCAATCTATAAATAGCTGTTTAGACTGGGAAACTGTGTCGAGCATTTTTGGTAACACCACTGTCACTTGTGTGGGCATTTAGTTCTGTTCTGTTTTGTTATTTGTTTAGTTTGTACTTTGATTTTAGTTGTGTTGATTTGGGCTCTCTTAGTGGCATTGTTTCTGTGTATCTTGTGTGTGTCTGTGTTAGTGGAGCTGATTTAGTCCTGTCCTCCTGTGTTCTTGTGTTTAGCTAGAGCAGGTAAGTAGTTAGGTGTGTGTTTGGCTAGGAGCGTGTTTAGCTAAGATCTATGTTGAGTTACAGTAACTAGCATGCTTCTAGCCATAGCCCCTTTGTGTCTCTAGCTGTCCTGTGTTTCCTCTCCCCCTAGTGTCCCAGTGCGCCTAGCTTTAGAGTGCTGCCCCTCCTAGCTTTGGAGTACCGACTAGCTTGTTAGTGCCGCCTCGCTTAGTCTTGGAGGGCTGCCTCACCTAGCCACTGGGTATCCTGTCTGTGTTTCTGTGCCCCCATTCCCTAGTGTGTGTTAAGCTATTAGGTAAGTGTAGCTTGGTGCATGTTGGGGCTGAACACATGCTTAGCTAGGTCTAGGTGTATGTGTAGCTAACTGCCATGGTTAAGCACTGCTTAACCATGTTTAGCTAAAAGCCATGCCTAGCTGATTGCCATGTCTTTAGCCCTCGTCCCGTCTCTCGTCTCTACGTGTCTCCCTCTAGTGTCCAGTCTCAGCTCCACGCATAGATTGTTTGTCCCCCTGCCTGTGTCTCGCCCTGCCTGTGTCTCGCCACAGGGCGTGTGTTTGTTCCCCAGTCTGTGTCTTGCCAGAGAGCCCCTGTTAGCACAAAGTTAAGTATTGTTTGAGTTTGTTTGTTCCTTTGTTTGTCTTTATTTATACTTTGTGTTTAACCATAATTAAAAGACTCCTTTTGATTACACAACCCCTCTACCGCTATGCCTGCTCCTTCCGCCCACGGCGTTCAACGCCTGCCAACACCCCGTTCGTATAATAATAATAATAATAAATAAATAAATGAAAAAGACACACACACACACACACACACACACGCACACAAAGAGGGTTGTGGAGAAAGTCAACAGAGAATGGGGATAGAAAGAGAAAAAAAACAGATAATTTGCTTCCATACCTGCTGACAAAAAGAGAAAACAGAGGACACAACATCAGAGAAACTGCAGCAACATCCAACATTTGTATGAATTATGTTAAATGTTATTGAGCAGCACACATAACTAATATTACAAAATAAGTTTTAAAGCAACAGCAGATCAAGACAGTGTGTGTCTGTGAACCCCTGTTTTTACATCAATGTGAATGCTTGTGTGTACACCTGTGTGCACACCTGTGTGTATGAGCGTGCTTGTGTTCATAAGGTTTCTCCATTTAAATGTTTGATAGTGTGTGTGGGGAACAACAGCCCCGTCCCGCAAGGCATAAGGCAGACTATGAGGACCGAGGAGAGCCTGAAGGTGGGTCATCCGACAGCCACGATGTAGACGCCCCAGGGTGCCATGGCGGCAAGCCCGCAGGCTCCGCCGGCAGCTGACCACACCAGGGCAGACCGGCCCCTGGGCCCGGAGATCCAAGGGCCCCCCACCTGCCAACCGGGGCCCAGCAAAGCCAGGAGGGCAAGGCCCCGGCAAGTGACCACCGAGAGTGGGCCAGCGCTCACCCGAGCATCCTGCCCCGGCACGAGAAACCACCAACGCACCAGTTGCCGGGGGAATCCTCCACCGGCAGGGCATGGTGGTGGGGTGGGGGGGGTCGGTTGATAAGATGATAAGTTAGGCGGAGTCTAAGGCCCGACCTAACACATAGACGTAGATGAACAAGCACACATATACACAAGCATACGTTCCCACCATCATGCACGCAAACAAATATTCCCACCCTCGCCCCACATGTAGACACACAAAAATGGACATGGTAACCACACTTACACTCCCCATATGCACTCTATACTCCTAGATCCAGGCACCACTACCCCCAGAGGGGCAATCCCCCCCTTTTCTCCGGCTTGGGGACAGGAAGACCACCCTGGTCCCCGCAGCAGCAGAGAAGACCACCAGCCCCGACCCCGAACGTGTGGCCAGCTCATCCTCACAGATCCCGGCCTCCAACAAAGAAAAGGGGCGTGAGAAAAAAAAAGAAGAGCCCATGCTTCACCCCACCCACATAAATGTAGTGTTGTTGTGTGTTGTTTTAAGGTGCTTTAAAACAGGGGTGCTTTTAAACAGGGGAGGGGCACCCTCCACAAGCTTGTGTCAGCTCCCCTCCCTAGAGCCCTCAATGTTTATGTGCAACTTAAAATTGAGAAGTGGGCACTGGCACCAGAGGGAAGGCTGAATGAACAGACCGCCCTCTGGATGCCATTCAGTGTGCCCACCCCCAAGGCCCTATTTGTATGTGTCATGTGAGAGTAAGTAATGAGAGTGTCTAAGTTGTAATGTGTGATTGAGATGCAGGTGGATACGAGGAGACAGAGGAGTACCACCTCCCCCGCATCCCAGCGACGCACCCGCACCTCAAAACCCTACCTGTGTGTTGCTGTTTTGGAGCGGGAGAAGTGAAGCCTTAGGGATGGGAAGGAAAGCATCAGAGGGGGCAAAATACCCTGCCCTCTGGAGCCAGCTCCCCCGCTGACCCCCATAGGCACCCCTGTTTCCCCAAATCTACCCAGGACGGGGGCCCCGGCTCATCCAGACTGGGGACCAGGGCCCATGGCAGCCCGGGGCGGCCCACCAGACCACACAGCAGAGGAAAAACTACCCCCCCATCATTCAGTCAACTCCCAGACTGCATAAGACAATAGACACCCAGGTTAAGCCTGTTTTCCCCACCTCTATTGGACCCCCCCACAAAGCACTAATGCATCGAAGACCCCCCCCACCAGGACAGGGCCCAAGCGCATGCACCAACCCATGCACCCGGACGCACACCAACCGGGTCTCAGAGTGCCCCGAGAACCCCCTCCCCACCCGGGCCTAACCCGGAACAGTACGCCCCCCAGGCCGGCAACCTACGTTCGCCGGCACAGGCATCCCCAGCAGCACCGCATGCAGCTGCCAGAAAAACAGCACCCAAGATTCACGAATACCCCATCCAGGCCAGGATCGCAGCCCCAGCGCCGAACCCCCCAAGAAACCCACCCCCAAGGAACCCCCAGATGCCCCCAGCCCATATGGCCACTTCACACCAACAACAAAAACCACAGCCAGACAGAATCGGGACCCCCACCCACACTAGGTGATTGAGCTGATCAAAGGAGCCCAGAGAGATTGATCTAATGTGGCAGCAGAAGCTGTGTCAAGACTAATATAATCCGACAAAAGATCTCTATATTGGTTGGTATTAAGATTATTTTTATTTTTCCAGTTCATGAGGACAGTCTTCTTAGCAATGCATAGGGCAGTGAAAGCCATGTGGATTGTGTTAGCTTCTGTAGTGACACCATCTAGGTCGCCCAACAAGCAGACTGAAGGAGAGGCTGGAATAGAACATTTGATAACTTTAATAAATCTTCACAAATCCTGTACCAGTACCTCTGAACAGGTGGACAGAACTATAGAGCGTGGATGTAATTGTCAGGTGTATTGCCTTGACAGTGTGAGCAGTTGGTAGAAGCTGTAAAACCCATCCTTAACATCCAATGTCCTGTGTAGTGCACTCTATGCAGGATTTTGTATTGTATTAATTGTAAACCAGGATTTCTAATCAATTCTAAGGTTTTTAAACCTATCTAAGACCAGAAATTATGGTCCCAGCTTGCTGATAGATCTGCCTCCCATTTTACAATAGGAAGTGATACTGATTCATCTATTTTGGAAAGTGTCCTGTATGTTTTAGACATTAATTTGGGGATTTTGAGATTAATAAAATCTGCCACACTTGGTGGTATTTGTAATTTGATGTGATTAGACTTAAATTTCCTTTTTACTATAAATTTAATTTGTTGATATTCTAAAAAAATTGTTCTTGTTAATCCCATATTGTTTAACTAATATGTCAAAGGGAATAAAGTCTGTCCCTTCAAATATACGTTCCAGGTATTTAATACCTTTACAACTCCAATCTGTGAATTTTATCATATTATTGTTTAGCAATATGTCAGGATTGTTCCAGATGGGGGTACGTTTGCATGGGATTAGTAAAGACTCAGTCATTTTTAGAAACTCCCACCATGCTGTCAAAGAAGAGCTGATACTGATGCTTTTGAAGCATGCGTGTCATTTGATGATCGAGCTAATGAATGGCAGATCCAAAATCTCTATATTATTGCATAATGCCTGTTCTACATCTAGCCAAGGCCCATCAAAGAAGGTGTGTTTTAACCACCCTGAAATCTGTTGAAGCCTGTTGGCTAAGAAATAGTGGTGAAAATTAGGTAGATCTAGTCCTTTTTTATCCTTGGTCTTTTGCAGAGTTTTTAAGCTAATACTAATTTATACTTATACTAATTTATAGCTAAAGCTAATTTATTTAAGCTAATAAAAGGTTTACCTTTCCAAAGGAATTTGGAGATGGAGGAGTCCAGAGATCTAAACCAGTCAGGTGATGGTTTGCTTGGGATCATTGCAAATAAATAATAATTCTTGGCAAAACCATAATTTTTATTGAGGCGACTCTTCCCATAATTGATATGGGTAGAGACTTCCATCTGGTTAGATCATCTTCTACCGTCTTTAAAAGTGGGATGTGGTTTAATTTAACAATGATATTCATTTAACATTAATACCTAAATATTTAATATTACCAGATTGCGGTGGAGTGGAAGAATTCTGGAAGGAGCAATTAATTGAAAGAACCGTAGATTTTAACCAGTTTATTGAATAATCTTGAATAAGATTATATTTATTGAATAATCTCTTGAAAAAGAGTTTATTAATGTAATTATCTCAGAGAGAGTGGTTTGTGAATGCTGAAGAAAATGTAACACATCATCTGCATAAAGACTAACTTTATGCTGTACATTCTTGCATTTAATGCCTTTAATCGCTATAGCCTGTCTAACTGCTGCTGCTAGTAGTTCAATAAAAATTGCAAACAGTTAGGGGGAGAGGGGGCATCCCTGCCTGGTGCCCCTCTTAAGACAGAAGCTAGAGGATGTTTGGTCATTTGTCCTGACACATGCTGTTGGAGAGTTATATAATATTTTAAACCAGTTTATGAAAGAGTTTCCAAAACCAAATTTGTGTAAAGTTTCAAATAGAAAATTCCAAGTAACCCTATCAAAAACTATTTCTGCATTTAGAGACAATATTGTCAATTGAAGGTTTTTATTACATGAATAGTCTATCAGGTTAAGTAATCTACGTGTATTTGTTGGGGAGTGCCTCCCTTTTATGAAACCAGTTTGGTCGGGATGAATTATGAGAGAAGTTATTTTCTCAATTCTTTTTGAAAAAGCTTTGCAGATTATTTTAATGTCTACATTAATAAGGGATATTGGACGATAGCTGGTAGGCAATACAGGGTCTTTTCCTGGTTTTAGCAAGAGACTAATGTTGGCAGAATTCGTATTTGGTGAAAGTCTACCATTTTCCTTGGTTTCCTGCAACATTCTGTAGAATGTTGGTGCCAGAATTGCCCGGAATTCTTTATAGAATTCTGCTGGAATGCCATCTGGACCTGGAGCCTTTTTATCGGGCATACTGTTCAAGGCTTCCTGTAGTTCATCTGATGTCAGTGGAGAATCCAATGCCATCGCTTGATTGTCTAATAATTTCGGAAGAGTTATATTGTCAAGAAATTGGTCAATTTCGTCTTTAGATGGGTTCATCCGTTGAGAATATAAAGATTTGTAAAAGTCCCTAAAAGTGTCCTTTATTCTTTCAGGGTCATATACTGTACTGTATCCCCAGTTAAATCTTTAAGAGCACATATAGTTGTTTCTTCTTTATTTGTTTTTAACTTGTTCGCTAGGAATTGCCCTGATTTGTTACCATATTCGAATTTTTGCCAGCGAAGTCTTTCGGCTAAGAATTGAGTTTTTTTTTAATTAATAATTTCATTTAATTCTAGTTTTGCTTTACATATTTTTTTCAGCATTTCCTGTTCCTGGGAGGATATGTAGGCTTCTTCTAAAGTTTTTATGGTTTCTTCTAATTCCTGAATATGTTGATTTTCTCTTTTCTTTTTATGCGATGAGAATGAGATTATTCTACCTCTCATCACAGCTTTGCCTGCTTCCCAGAGAACAGATGCTGATGTTCCAGGCAAGTCATTATAGTCTAAATATAAAGCCCACTCTTCCTTAAAATATTTAATAAAATCGTCTTTAAGCAATGATGTATTGAATCTCCAGTTTTTACTTGGTCAAGTGGTCTTCTTATTTACTAGAGTTAAAGAAACAGGAGCATGATCGCTGACAGCTATAGGGTCTATCTTTATGTCTGAAATGTCACTCAGCAGTAAGCTGCTGACTAGGAAATAATCCAGACGAGAGTAAGAGTGATGGAAATGTGAGAAGAAAGTATATTCCCTACGGCCGGGGTGAAAAGAACGCCATGCATCGCAAAGTCCGTAGTCGCTCATTTGGAAGTAAGAAAGACATACGTACAAAGAAGCAAGCAGAGAGGAATGCAAGTAAAAACTTGACAGAAACGAAAATATTGCAACAACATTTAAATGCTGCAGAGACTGACGCTATCGTTTTTGTTATGATATCCTAATAAATTAGCAAATTGACAGAAATAGTTAAAAAATATAACGGATTCACCACTTCTAATAGATCTGTTTCCAAACAGTTAAACACACTTTTAAGAAAAGATGTGGGAAGTGTGTTGAGGTCGCAGGTTGACGATTTGAGGTGCTGTACTGTTTCTTTCAAGATTTTACTCTCAGTTGCTTTAAAGACAGAGTAGTAGTAATTGTTTTTTGAGGTTGTTTTTGAGTTTTTCTGATCTTAATTCTGAGAAATAATTTCACATCACAATATTAATTTATTGGCAACTTTTAAAAACTTTTTTATGTTTCATACTGATTCTTGCTTAGCTTCTCAATAGTTAATAGGATTTTATGTATAAATGCAGATTAATGATAAAGATATGAAACAGTGTTAAGCTAACCAAAACGGAGCCAAATACATATTTGCAAACATAATCTAAAGCTATCCAAATCAAGGTGAAATACATTAGAACATTTATAAACATCTGTAAACTCCATAAGGCATTAGCTTAGCCACCGGGAAATATCATGTTTGTGCTACATACAGAAAGGCAGCATGTTAGCATGATTTACCTAAACTATGTAAATGGCATTGAAAGCCAATGTGTCACACAAGCTGAGAAGAGCTAGCTGAAATGAGGAAAATATTTACTAATATTAGTTTAATATTATCAGAATAAGAGTTATATAAGACTTAATAACTTACCCAGTATGTCCTCCATTGGATCCATTCTCTCTTCAAAATGCTCCCGTTCGTCGTCAGAGCCACACAGTCTTCTTCTGAGGTAAATGTAAACTCCTCCCACTTTCCAGAACATTCTGAAGCGTTTCCTTGGATGTGTAGTAGCGCGTGTCATCTTCCAAACGTGCAGAAAACTGAATCTGTGTGTAAACTCAAGCCTGTCTTTGTGTGTGTGTTTTTCATGCCGGTGTCCGGGGGCGTGGCCTAGTATGTAAATTAGTCGGACTGATTTCCTTGTGATTAGCGTGTGGGCGTGGGCCAGGGGTAGCTTAGTGGTTAAGGCATTGGACTACGGTTCGGAAGATCCCGGTTCAAACCCCACAACCACCAAGTTGCCACTGTTGGGACCTTGAGCAAGGCCCTTAACCCTGTGTATGATGATGAGATGTGTATGAGATAAAAATGTAAGTCGCTCTGGATAAGAGCGTCTGCTAAATGCCTAAATGTAAATGTAAATGTGTTCTGCCTCTGGTCATTAGCAGATAATGAAGTGCGACAGAAATTCTAAAATGTGTGTAACTATAGTTAAATTCCATAACATGCCAATTACATGTGATACCAATT
Source organism: Clarias gariepinus (assembly GCF_024256425.1). Lineage (NCBI taxonomy): Eukaryota > Metazoa > Chordata > Actinopteri > Siluriformes > Clariidae > Clarias > Clarias gariepinus. The sequence continues at coordinate 487,238 of NC_071117.1, read as the reverse complement.
TCATGTGTTCACACATAAGTTTTTTTTTTCTTTTAGTTCTTAGTTATTGCCTTGATAATAGAAAATATGAGTGCATCATGTATGACAGTTGCCAAAGTGAGATATGAGCTAAAATGACCAGATCCTGCCATGAGCTATATAGGAGACATATCTTGTATGTACATATAGGGCTTATATGTGGATATAAAGAAGCAATACAGGAGACCTATATGGCCTGTATATGCACATATATGCACCTAAATTTTGCAATTTAATATATATAATATTAAGATGGGGAATGTTTGATGTCATGTTATAAGATTTGTATTGAAAAAAATCTAAATAAAAAGTGGCAGCTGGCACGCCTAAAAATAGATGCAGGATTATTTGTATAATCTAGGTAACTAATTAAAAACAATATAAGGCATGTTATGATAAAGAATCTTTCCATCTCTTTCATTCCAATGATTAAAAAGCAATAACAATGTCAATTTTGGAATCCTCAGGAGGTCTAAGCAGAACGTAATAATCTTTTAATAATAAAAAGACTCGTGGCATGAATCCACACGAAGCGCTTAAGTTTCCAATAATCATTCAACGCTGAACACAAACAGCAAAATCTTCTTTGACTTTCGGCTGTTCCCTTTCAGGGGTCGCCACAGCGAATCATCTGCCTCTATCTAACCCTCTCCTCTGCATCCTCTTCTCTCACACCAGTCCTCTTCTCTCACACCAGGGAATTATATTCGTGATTTGCATCATTGATTTGGCAAATGTTTTACGTCGGATGCCCTTCCTGACACAACCCTCTGCATTTATCCAGACTTGGGACTGGCACAAGAAGACACTGGATTGAGCCCCCCCTTGGTTGCATTGAACACAAACAGCAAAAAGCATGATAATAATAACCAAAATAATAATCATGCTTTTTTTTGCTGTTTGTGTCCAGCATTAAATTAACACTAGATGCGCTGAGTACCAGTCAATTGACAACAAACACAAATTTATACGTGTTAAATAAGCGCTGTCTTTGCGGCGCTGTGCAAAACACACGCTAATGCGAGGAGCTTTATTTAGGTCATAATATATTAACATATTTTTGCTGTGTAGTGGACCGCGCATGCACAACCTCTCAAAGGGCACTAACTGCACAGACCAAACTGTTATCTTCTTGTACTGTTATAAAAATTCCAAATATAAACAAACAAACAAAATACAGCTTTTTTTCTCAGAGCTAAACGGAAAAGTGAAGATTACCGATTAGGCGTGTGGTCCGTTGCCTAGCAACAATGAACGAAAGGAGGCATAATCATGGTGTTTGCTTTGGTTATTACATTGCATAGTTTATTATCTGCTGTGGTAGATCTGATTTATTCAAACGCAATAATAAAGCTTTATATCCTCAAGAGGGGTCATTACATTGTTTTAGTGATAATTTTATGGGAGCGAGTTCAGAACTAAATCGCTGCTCCTGCTCCATCCAAATAACTGTCACACTAAAAAAACATCCAAGCCGTTCAGAAGTTTCTGTCATGCACACTCGCGCCGCAACCGGCACTAGGACCCGGAAGTTGTACTGCCGCGACTTCGGAAGCATAAAAGGAGACAAGATGGCACTTCAAACTATTTGCTTTGGGGGAAAGCGCCATCTAGCAATCATTGTGTATCAGCGACAGCTTCCAATTCATAACAATAGGCAGTCAAATGACCGGTGAATCGCGTTAAAAGTAGGTGATACAAACAACAACACAGCACAATGCATGTCTGTGAATGGCTGAAATGGTTGTTAAATGTTCGCATGAACCCGTGGTTCGATCAAAAGACAGATGAAATACAACAAACACAAATCAAATTTATACTCGCTAAATAAGCGCTGTGTGAAACATACGCTGATGTGAGCCGCTTTATTTCAGTCATAATATACTAACATATTTTTGCTTTGTAGTGGACTGTGCACAGCCTCTTGTGGGCGAGCCTTTTTCTGAATATGCCGTTGTAACAAGTTCAAGTTCAAGTAGGCTTTATTGTCACTTCAACCATATGCAGTTATTACACAGTGAAATGAAACAACGTTCCTTCAGGACCAAGGTGCTACATGCAACGTAAACTTACAACATAAATTAACAGAGAAGCTAAACTAGCAAACTAAGAGGTCTAGTTAGCTGGCTAGCAGAGACAAGACAGATAGTCCTAACATAAATTACAACATAAATTAACAAAAACTAACTAAAACTAACTAATTAAGGAAGACTATCTACAGGTTTTACAGACAACATAAAGTGCACGTGCAAATGTGCAAACAAGTAACAACAAAGTGACAGTGCGACAACGACATATCAGAACATAAAATATGGTGTTGAGGTAGTAAACATAGCAGCAAGGATTGAGGAATTAGTGCAAAAAGTAATGAATATTGTGCAAGAAAGAGATAAACAGTGAAGCATTTACAGATTTGTGTGTACGATAGTTTGGTGGTGTAGGTCAGTGTGTCTGCGCTTGTGTTGATTAGTCAGTTCAGTCTCAAAGTTTTAATGTATTGATGTTTTGATGTGGATGAGTTAAGCTGAGTGATAATGTTTGTGTGTGTGTGTGTGTGTGTGTGTGTTTATCAGTTTAGTCCCTTTTTGTTGAGGAGACGGATGGCTTGTGGAAAAAAGCTGTTGCACAGTCTGGATGTGTGTGCCCGAATGCTTTGGTACCTTTTTCCAGATGGCAGGAGTGTGAAGTGTGTGTGAGAGGGGTGTGTCCGATCAGCCACAATGCTGGTGGCTTTGCGGATGCAGCGTGTGGTGTAGATGTCTTCAATAGAGGGAAGAGAGACCCCGATGATCTTCTCCGCTGTCCTCACTATCCGCTGTAGGGTTTTCGGTCCGATATGGCACAATTCCCAAACCAGACAGTGATGCAGCCGCTCAGGATGCTTTCGATAGTCCCTCTATAAAAGGAGGTCAGGATCGGTGGTGGAAGCTGGGCCTTTCTCAGTCTTCTGAGAAAGAAGAGACGCTGTTGGGCTTTCTTGTGCAGGGAGCTGGTGTTGAGGGACCAGTTGAGGTCCTTCTCCAGGTGGACACCCAGGAATTTGGTGTTTTCGACAATCTCCACAGAAGAGCCGTTGATGCTCAGCGGAGAATGGTCGCCTCGTGTCCTCCTGAAGTCAACAACCATCTCCTTTGTCTTGTTAACATTCAGAGACAGGTTGTTGTTGTAACACCAGTCTGTTAGCCTCTGCACTTCCTCTCTGTACGCTAACTCCTCGTTCTTGCTAATGAGACCCACCATGGTCGTGTCATCAGCGAACCTAATGATGTGATTCGAACTGTGTGTTGCTACACAGTCATGAGTCAGCAGTGTGAACAGCAGGGGACTGAGCACACAGCCTTGTGGGGCCCCAGTGCTCAGTGTGGGGGTGCTGGAGGTGCAGTTCCCGATCCGTACGGACTGAGGCCTTCCGGTCAGAAAGTCTAGGATCCAGTTGCAGAGGGAGGTGTTTAGGCCCAACAGGCTCAGCTTCCCGATCAGTTGTTGGGGGATGATAATGTTGAATGCTGTGCTGAAATCTATGTACAGCATTCAAATGTATGTGTCCTTCTTGTCCAAGTGTGTGAGGGCAAGATGGAGTGTAGTGGAGATGACATCGTCCGTTGAGCGGTTAGGACGGTACGCAAATTGCAGTGGGTCCAGTGAGGGGGGCAGCAGGGTCTTGATGTGTCTCATGGCGATCCGCTCGAAGCACTTCATGATGGTGGGTGTAAGTGCAACGGGATGGTAGTCATTGAGACAGGACACAGTAGACTTCTTGGGCACGGGGATGATGGTAGTGGCTTTAAAGCACGTGGGAACGACGCCGCTGCTCAGAGAGATGTTGAAGATGTCGGTGAGAACATCTGCCAGCTGTTCAGCACATTCTCTGAGCACTCTGCCTGGGATGTTGTCTGGTCCAGCAGCTTTACGTGGGTTGACTCTGCGTAGAGTTTTCCTCACCTCAGCTGTAGTGAGACACAGCACCTGGTCGTTCGGAGAAGGGGTGGTCTTCTTCGCCGCCACGTCGTTCTGCCTGTCGAACCGAGCGTAAAAGTTGTTCAGCGCATCTGGGAGGGAGCCGTCACAGGCAGGTGATGTTGTCCTCTAGTGAGTGATGGCTTGTAAGCCCTGCCACATGCGCCGTGTGTCGCCGCTGTCTATGAAGTGGTTGTGGATTCTCTGGGCGTGTGTGCGCTTCGCCTCTCTGATGGCCTGAGAAAGTTTGGCCCTTGCTCTTCTAAGGGCCACCTTGTCTCCCGCTTTGAAGGCAGAGTCTCGGGTCCTCAAAAGTGCACGCACCTCCGCAGTAATCCACGGTTTCTGATTGGAACATGAGATGATGTTCTTAGAGACAGTGACGTCATCGGTGCACTTGTTGATGTAGCTGGTCACTGATGACGTGTACTCCCCTAAGTCAGTGTAGTTGCCGTAAGTTGCAGCCTCCCTAAACATGTTCCAGTCAGTGCTCTCGAAACAGTCCTAAAGAGCAGAGATGGCTGCTGCTGGCTAGGTTTTCACCTGCTTCAGTTTTACGCACCTGACGAGTGGTCTGTATGCTGGAATTAGCATAACAGAGATGTGGTCTGAGTAGCCGAGGTGGGGGCGGGGCTCTGCAGGTGTAAAGCTAAGAAAGTGAACTGAATTGAGGGGGCTATGAAGGTGATAATGTCAATGTTATTCATGTTTCATACGAATTACACAATCTGCAATTTGTTTTCCATTAAGTTAAAATAAAAGCAGAAATTTCACTTTCTATAAGTATACATTTTTCACATCTGTGAGGCAAGCATACACAGAGTTCCGGTTGATTTTCTGGGGCGCTCAAGTTCACCATTTGGGAAAAGCGCTATATATCCTTTTCCTTTCTTATTTTACAAAATTATAACGTTTTGTCGTCATTATGAGTGCATTTAAATAAAAGTAGAGTCTTATAAAGGCTACGTATCCTATATATTTTTTTTATCCTATAGTTTTTGCACATTAATCTGACAACAACTGTGGCTCACTCACTTTTTCTAATGCACACCCAGAGTTTTCTGGCTATGCAAGTGTTACACATGATAAAATATAAAGGTTCACTTTGTTATAATTTACTTTGCTTAAATTCGATGCTAATAAGAAACGCCTATATTTAATCTAAATTCTAAATTTGTACCATGATTTTATTTTATTTATTATTTAATTGAAACATTAATTGAAAACAAATTTAAAGAACACAAAATATAAGATGACAAAAAAAACCTACATGCGTAGCTTTTCTACTTACACATAATAAAATCTAAAGGCTCACTGTGTTAACATTTACTTTGCTTAAATTCGATCCTAATAAGATTTAATCTAATTTAAATTCAAAATTTGTACTGTAATTTTTGTACTTTTAATATGAATTTGTTTAACTACAATGTTTCACTTGATTTTATCTGCTACTATGTGCGACTCTAAAGGAGCTGTGGCCCATTAATCCTTGAGAGAATGAACTGAAGCCAGATTCGTCAGTCTACAGTTATATAGCACCACTCAGCGGTAAAAGCCAGCACATGCACAAACCCAAATCATGCCACCGTGAGGCGTGGAGGTAAAACTAGAATACTGCTTGAGTACTAACTGCTTGAGTACTAACTATATATAATGCCAGTGAAATATGGGGTCCCACAAGGGTCAGTTTTAGGACCTCTCCTGTTCTCAATTTACATGCTTCCCCTGGGAAACATCATTAGAAGGCATGGGATTAGTTTCCATTGTTATGCTGATGATACCCAATTATACATCTCAACAAAACCAGATGAAATACCCAAGTTGTCTAGATTAACAGAGTGTGTCCAGGACATAAAAGATTGGATGACCAATAACTTTCTTTTACTAAATTCAGATAAGACAGAGATATTGCTCATCGGCCCAAAAACCAGCACACAACAGCTTTCACAATTCAGCCTGCGTTTAGAAGGATGTACTGTTACTACTAGCTCAACAGTAAAAGACCTGGGCGTGATATTAGACAGTAACTTGTCTTTTGAAAATCATATTTCCAATATCACAAAAACAGCCTTTTTCCATCTTAGAAATATTGCCAAACTTAGGAGTATCCTATCCGTATTTGATGCAGAAAAGCTAGTTCATGCATTCATGACCTCCAGACTGGACTATTGTAATGCATTACTAGGTGGTTGTCCTGCATCCTCAATAAACAAGCTACAGTTAGTCCAAAATGCAGCCGCCAGGGTTCTCACTAGATCCAGAAAATATGATCATATAACTCCTATATTATCATCCCTGCACTGGCTACCTGTTCAATTTAGAATTAATTACAAAATAGTACTACTTACATACAAGGCTTTAAATGGTTTAGCTCCCTCATACCTAACCAGTCTTTTGATACGCTATAATCCACCACGTCCCTTAAGATCACAAAACTCCGGACTTCTGGTAATTCCCCGAATTTTAAAATCTACAAAAGGGGGCAGGGCATTTTCATATTTGGCTCCAAAGCTTTGGAATAGCCTTCCAGACACTGTTCGGGGAGCAGACACGGTTTCCCAATTCAAAAGTAGGCTCAAGACGCATCTCTTTAATCTGGCATACGCGTAACTCATCCCATAACCTCATACTCCATACTCCATCTTTTCTGTATTTTTCTACCCATCCTGAGAACTCTGGAGATTGTGCCAGCTTCAGTAGACAAAGGCCAACCCTGCGAGGTTTCTAAGGCATCTTGAGAAGGACCTGCTCCAGCTAGATTCTGCTTTATGATGGCTGGAGCTACACATCCTGCTCCTGTGCTTCCAGTGATCCTGACCCCATCTGCCCTCTGCACCTACTGCTGAACTGAATCTACACAACTTCTGATATATTGAACTTTCACCTGCACAACACACTTGATGTTATTTCTATCTGTTATCACCCAGATGAGGATGGGTTCCCTGTTGAGTCTGGTTCCTCTCAAGGTTTCTTCCTATTGCCATCTCAGGGAGTTTTTCCTTGCCACTGTCGCCGTCACCCTTGGCTTGCTCAACAGAGACATTTCATTCATCTTTCATTCATTTCATTATTATCTAGACACATTTTTCTCACACATACACACTTCCAAATATTTTCTTTTCTTTTCTAAAAAAAAAAAAAAATCTTTAATTTTTCTTTTTTTTGTGAAGCTGCTTTGGGACAATGACCATTGTTAAAAGCGCTATATAAATAAAATTGAATTGAATTGAATTGAATTGAATTTTCTTGATCTAGTGAGATCCCTGGCAGCTGCATTTTGGACTAAATGTAGCTTGTTTATTGAGGATGCAGGACAACAAACTAATGCATTACAATAGTCCAGTCTGGAGGTCATGAATGCATGAACTAACTTTTCTGCATCAGATACAGATAAAATGTTCCTAAGCTTGGCAATATTTCCAAGGTGGAAAAAGGCTGTTTTTGTGATATTGGAAATATGATTTTTAAAGGACAAGTTACTGTCTAATATTATGCCCAGTCCTCAGAGAAACAGCTGTCAACACCAGTCAAGGGCAGAGCCGTCTTTATGGTAGAGTGAAACCATCCTTAGACACCAGACGCATCCCAAAGAGACACATGTGGCATCCACGCGACGAGATTTCCAACCAAAAGCAGGGCATCAGGATGGGTCAGACAGGTTTGGTGGACAGAGGAAGTCTGGATCACTGGCAGCTCAGGAACAACATGTGTAGCTGGACAGAGAGGGGAAAGAGAGAGTGGGATGGAGGGGGAAGAGAGAGAGGGGAGAGAGAACAGAAGACAGGAGAGCAGAAAAGGAGATATAACAGTTAGGTATGGTTGCAGTCAAATAATGTATAATGTGAATGTATATTTAGTGTAGAGTGGTAGTGAATATTTTTCTGCCAACATTAAGATTCGCGATCCCGTATTAGTGTAAATAGGTTTTGTATCATAGCTGAACGATACAATAGTATAATATATCGTGGCTGTGTGACACATCCTGTACTCTGCATGGGTGGAGGCTGTTAATGTTAGTTTTAAATGTTAGTGGTTTTCTTGTCTTTGAACTACATAAAGCAGTGTCTTCCCACCTGGGAGTTTGTCTAGCACACTATATTAGATTGATGGACATGAGTCCTCATCTGTTCAATTTTTGAGGACAGTTTTTCAGCCCACATATAATCAATAATATTTTTTAAGTTTTACAGTAGTTGATCAATTGGAATGGTTATTACCGTCGCGCTCACCGCCGCGTAAAAACGTCAGCGGCCAAAATAAATCAGTTGCATTTCAAAGTCATTCGTAAAATGGCCGCCAGGTGGCGCAAAGTGACATTTTCGCTCGTTGCCGTAAATACAACAGTGACCGTTATACAGCGTATCTCTGTATCGGTTTATTGTTATTTAAGTTCTGGATTATTTCAGGTACTTTAAACACATTGTTGCGTTGCTCATGTTGGCTCAGATGAGATGTAGTTTACAAATGAACACCTGGTTGGGTTATTTTGACCCAACAACTGGTTTATTCATTATTCTTTCCTTTCTCCAAATATCAGCCTGCAGAATGTTTGAAATATTACTGTTATTGTGTCACAGGTGTAGTTTTAAGAACAGGAATGCGTGTCTATACAGCTCAAAACCTCCATCAGTTATTAAAGATAGCATCTATTTAGAAAACATGCCCCACGATTTCGAAACTTCAGGAAATCTCCCGGCGCTCTGCGCATAACACCGGGCCAACTCATGTTGGAAATAATTTATAAACGGTTTCTAAACGTGAGCTATTGTTTTTTTTTACTTATAGTATTTGTTAATTTAATTTAAATGAGGTTTGGGCTCAGGACTTCAGAATCGTGATTCTCCTCTTTAATTTACCCCATAGTTTTAATCAGCGCTCAGCCGCATGCATGGAGTTTTCCAGAGCGCACCGGCAGAAGTAGACTAATGATTATGAACGCGTCGGGAAAACAGCAAGCAGACTTTAAAAAAAACGTTTGCGTTCATTTTCTGACGCGCTCAAGTTCACCAAAAACAATACAGAGCAGCACAGCTTACAACACTTACAAAATCACAACGTTTTTTCGTTATTGTGAGTGCGCTTAAATAAAAGTTAAGTCTTATAAAGGCATGTAGTCTTATATAGTTTTATTATATAGTTTTTTCAGCCTGTCACGGCGTGCGCCCAAATCAATATCGCTCCTCGCTCACTAGTTAGGCGGCCTCCCCTTCAGACATGCGAAGCAGCGGGACCGCGGAATTACACATGACTGGTGAGCTATCGTTGCTATCGTTGCCCGGGCTTGCACCCCGCGCTATAAAAATCATCGGGGTTTGTTGGGCTACAGTGGATTTTACTACGCGCTGTGTATGCAGCGCGCGTGCAACAACGCGGAAGTGCGGCATGCAAGCAGGGCAAATGGAACGCGCCCAGGGGACTTCAAAGGAGCGAGAGGTGGGAGGGGGGCGGTTCGGCCATCCGCGGAGAGCAGAGTCAGCGCGAGCAGACGGATGGCCATTGCACTCACACCGCGTAGTAAAATCCACTGTAACCTTGTTATGTGCCTTATTCCGTCATGTCATGTGGGCATTATAAGCTTTGTATTGAAAACTTCTAACTAAAAAGTGGCAGCTGGCACGCCTAAAAATAGACGCAGGTTATTTTTTTAATAGTCTAAATAAAAACCCTCCGATTTAATTTCCTATAGTCTAACCAGCGCTCAGCCGCACGCATAGTTTTCCCGAGCGCGAGGAATTTTTTTGTGCTAAATAATGTTTATGCAGTAGGCTATAAGAATTCCTATTAATCCTGGGTTGTTCTTTTAGTGTCACTATAGTGCTTTACAATGCCAGACAACATTCAAATACAAATGATTCACCCTCCCCAGGTGTGAATCGGCTGTTCTCACCTATACATTTAGAGGAACTGAAATGCACTTCTCCCCACTTTAAAAACCTCTTGAATCTGAGGCTCTTCTGGAGACTTTTAGTGATTTAAATTTGTGTAATTTTAATCTCTTGGATTCGAGATTCTAAAGTTGACATTGTTACCTTTTTTAATCATTGGAATCAAAGAACTTGTTATTTTTCCTTATGATAGCATAAATTGCATTGTTTTTAATCAGTTTATACACAATAATATTATTTGGTATTTATTTATTTATTTATTTTTTAAACGGGTATGGGGGCTATCTTGGTTCATTAATCTCCGTGCCTGGTTTAGGATTAGTATTCAGTGCGCATCTGTTATATTACAACTATCATAACACTCAAATACCTTTTATCGGGGGTTAAGTGACTGATGTGCCTAACATTTTTCAGCTGAGCCTTTGTTTCACTGAAAACGACCGCGACACCCCCTCTCTCTCTCACACACACAGAGCCGACCAAATCATTAGCACGTCCCTCCCCCAAACAGCACAGACATTTACTTTCTATCCATTTACTTACACCTGAACTGAGTTTTTTGAGTAACATGGGTCGAACCCGTTACAAATCATAACAGTCTACTGCATTTCATTCTTATAATAACGCAAAAACACAAGCGGGGCTGAAAGACCGACATCTGCTGACGCAGTAGAACATCCTAACACTGTTTTAATTTTATGGTCATTTATTTCAGTTAATAAATCTACTATAAATTTAAAGAACACAAGAAATAAGATGACACAAATCCATACACGCTTTTTTTTCTAATTACAAGTGATAAAATTAAAAGGCTCACTGTGTTAACATTTATTGTGCTTAAATTTGATCCTAACAAGATTTGATTTAATTTGAATTCTAGAACAGTGGCAGCTGGAACACCTAAAATAGATGCAGGATTATTTTTTTATAATCTAAATAAAAATGCTTTTTTAAACGTGGGCTATTGTTATTTACATGCAATATTTGTTAATTTAATTTAAATGGGGTTTGGTCTCCGGAATGTTGAGCATCAGGATCCTCTTCTTTACTTTCCTACGTAGAATCAGCGCTTAATCGCACGCATTAAGTTTTGTAAATTCGTTTAATGTTTAATAGTAAATAATGACCCCCGTTGCGCTGTACCACCGCTCGGAAAACCTTATGAAATACAAGTTTAGGACAATTATGATGATCTGCCACGGCGTGCGCGTGTGATGGGTGTATGCCCAAATCTACTATAACTACTCCCTCACTCCGTAGGCTTCCTGAATAGGCAGCAAAGGGGACGGGAGCCGCCTATTTGTGCCGGCTGGCGATAATTAACGGTAATATGATCTCGGGCTTGCTCCGCATTATAAAAGCAAGGCACGGAGGTTTGTCTGAGGTCTGGGAAGTACGTGATGTAATGGAGAATATAAAAAAAAAGCATGTCAGTGGGGAGATGTGATGCGGCCCAGGCGCTTTAAACAAGGACACTAGAATTCCGCCCTTTGATCTCCGCACTGAGGACAGCGCGAGAAAGAGCTGCGCGAGCTCCCGTGGCACCTTCACTCCCGCACCGTGCCCGCCCTCGCAGCCCCGCTGCCGAAGAGGAAAAGTGTGGTTAGGTTTTTGCGTCAGCGAGAACTCGCGCCGGCCATCGACAGCGGGAGAAGCGCCGTCACGAGGGAGCGTGCAGGAGCGCTGCCTCCGCGTGCTCAGTTCTGCCACTCCACGCACCAACACTTATCGTCAGCTGTGTGCCCGCATGCCAGTGTGGCACAGCCCCCGGAACTGCACATGCACAACCTTTATCCCTTTCTTTCCATTCTCCCTCCTTCAACACTTTCCTTCCCCATTTTACCTAAATAAATTACCCTTTTCCCGTAAGACCTCGCCTCGTGTCCGTGCTTTATGGTGCCGCCCGTGCAACATGGGTCGAACCCGTTTACAGGTCATAACAGTCTACTGCATTTCATTCTTATAATAACGCACAAACACAAGCGGGGCTGAATGACCGACATCAGCTGACGCAGTAGAACGTCCTGACAATGTTATAATTTTTATGGTCATTTATTTTAGTTAATAAATCTACTATAAATTTAAAGAACACAAGATATAAGACGACACAAAACCCTACACGCGTCTTTTCTAATTACACGTGATAAAATTTAAAGGCTCACTGTGTAAACATTTATTTTGTTTAAATTTGATCCTAATAAGATTTAATTTAATTTAAATTCTACATTTGTATCGTCATTTTAGTTCTGTGATTATAAATTTGTTTAACTGCAATGTTTTACTTGATTTTATCCGCTACTATGTGCAGTTCTAAAACTCCGTGTCTCATTAATCCAGCAGAGAATGAAGTAAGGCATGAGGCGTCAGTCTGTAGTTATATAGCGCCACTCAACGGTAAAAGCCAGCAAACGCACAAAGCCAAACGGTACCGCCGAGCGCGGCGACGGTAGGACCTACATTCCGATTGATTAACCACTGTATTGTTCTTATTCTTAATGTTATTTTGAAGAACATGAAAAAGTAACAGTTAAAATAGTAAAATAAATAGTTTAATGGTTTAAATAGTTAATAAATAGGATGGGAAATGTTTGATGTCATGTGCAAATTATACTGTAAGATTTGTATTAAAAACTTTTAAACAAAAATGAATTAAATGACGTTTGGCTCAGGATGTTGAGCCGGAATTGTGATCATACTCTTTAACCGCACACAAAGTTTTCCAGAGTGCACCAGCAGAAGTAGACTAATGATTATGTGCGAATGTGCGAGCATGCAGGAGCTTGGTGTGGTTGCTCTCAGAGTTTTCGTGTGTTTTTCATTTTTTTATTATACTTTCCTTCTATTATTAATTAATGACTTTATTTAGTTTTTAACGAGTAAGGTCGCGTATTCAAACCATGCATTTTGAAAGTTTTCTTGTTCTTAGTTTCGCAATGTTAATTACGTTTTCGGCGCTCCAGGTGATCAGCACACAACAGCAAGGAGACAGCTTCTTCGTTTACACCAGGAAACAGCTAATCGCACTGAAGCCGGCCGGCATTGGAGATCCAATTCTGTATAAGACTCTAAACAATCCAGATGAGATACGGAGGAGGACAACAAGAGGATGCAGAGGTAGAAGAAAGCGGCGCAAAGGAGCCAAAGAGGAAGAGAGACGAGAAAAGTATAAGCCGTATGTCCCGTCTCATTGATGGAATGACAGACTGCATCACGGAGTACATTAGCTTTAGTGTTGACACCTGTGTACCGATGAGAGATATCCTCTGCTTCTTCAGCAACAAACCCTGGGTCACCAAGGACATTAAAGCGTGTTTAAATGTAAAAAAAATAAGGTGCTTTTAGGACTGGTGATAAGGAAGCAGTGAAGAAGGCTCAAAAATGCTAACTGGTAAAATCAAGGCGGGGAAAGAGTCATACAGGAGAAAACAGGAACAAAGGCTGTAACAGAACAACACGGGAGAAGTGTGGAGGGGCATGAGGAGCATCACTGGCTATAAGACAAGCGGCCAGGCTACTTAGGGCCAGGCCAAGGAGATGTGGTGACATACCTTACAGCAGGTTATGGTCGCTAAACTGCTGGATGTCCAGGTAGTGCTCTGAAAACAACATGGGCTTCAAAGACTTTTGAGGGAAAAGCTGGCCTGTTAGGGCGGGACAGTGTCCACTCTACTTGGGAAGGTGCTGCTCTCATTTCTTGTAATATAACTCATAGTCTCAGAAGAGGCCTAGTTAATACTAACTAGGTGACTACCCAGAGCCCAGGCCAGGGAGCAGACAGACAGGTGAAACCAACCATCTGCTAGTGGCATAGAGTCGTCACTCAGGGTTCACTATATTGAGATTGTGTCTGTTCCCCGAGCAAATCACAAATTTAGAAAGACTGAGACTGTCTGTTTTAGTAACTTAATTAACACAAATACCACAAACTCGGATCACACTGAATCCGCAGCCTGCACATCTGATCTAAAGCTAGGACTGTTTAATATTAGATCTCTCGCATCTAAAGCAGTTATTGTTAATGAAATTATCACAGATCAGGAGTTTGATATTCTCTGTTTAACTGAAACCTGGATTAAACAGGACGAGTATGTAGCTTTAAATGAAGCTAGTCCTCCTGAATATAGCTACATACACCAGCCTCGGTTAACTGGTAAAGAAGGAGGCGTTGCAGTTATTCACAATGATAATCTAACTATCGTACAAAAACACGGACACAAATTTATCTTATTTGAAGTTCATAACATAACAAGTGTTCATAACATAACAAGTGGAGCTACAAATATAAAGTTAGCTCAGTCGATCCTGATAATCATCATTTACAGAACTCCAGGGCCGTATTCTGATTTTCTTTGTGAAGTTGCAGATTTCCTTCTCTTTCTGTAGACAAAGCGTTAATTTTAATATTAATTTTGAGAATCCAGAAGACCCCCTGCATAGAGCATTTATGTCCATACTGGACTCAGTAAGAGTAAATCAGTGTGTAGGTGGACCCACTCATAAAGTAGGTCACACTTTAGATTTAATAATATCGGCTTAAGCATAAGAAATTTATTAACAACTCCACTGTCTGAAGTTATATCAGATCACTCTCTTGTCAATTAAAGTGTGTTATAGTGATAATGTATGCGCAGCACCACGCTACCATACTAAACGGACATTCACATCAAATACCACACAGAGTTTTATCAGTAATCTCCCAGAGTTAACAACTTTGATTGGATTACCGCCTGACCCCACAACTCTCGATCGGGCGACTGAATATTTAGAGTCGACGTTCCGTTATACCTTAGATAATGTACCTCCAGTTGAAAAAAAAAAATTATTAGAGATAAGGAACTCGCTCCCTTGTATAATGACCACACACATATTTTAAAACAGACTGCTCGGAAATTAGAACGTAAATGGCGCCAAACTAAATTGTTAGTATTTTAAATAGCATGGAAGGAGAGCAGCCTGAACTATAGAAAAGCTCTTAGTGTAGCTAGATCAATGTACAGTATCTCTCCACTCTTATAGAAAATAACAAAAATAATCCTAGATTTTTATTTAATACCGTAGCCAAATTAACCAGAAATAAGACCACTTTAGAAGCCTCCACGACAACATTGTACAAGTATGTAGTGAGGACTTTATTAATAATAAAATTGTAAAGATCAGGCATAAAATTGAGGCTTTAAAGCCGGACAATGCAATTGATGCAGATATTAAACTAACTATGTCGGATCGGAACCTAAAATACTTTACTCCCCTTGAAGAGAATTAACTAATTTCACTCATTTTTTTTGCAAATTCATCCACTTGTATATTAAATTCTATACCGACACATTTTCTTAAACAGATAGTACCAGCCATAACAGAACCCCTGTTGAGAATAATCAATTCCTCACTCAGCATTGGGTATGTTCCAAATTCCAAAATTAGCAGTTATTAAACCGATTATTAAGAAACCTGACCTTGACCCCTGTCAGCTGTCCAGTTACAGGCCAATATATTTATTAAAAAAATATCAAACCTCCCGTTTATCTCTAAAATTCTTGAAAAGATAGTAGTAGAGCAGCTATGCTCATATCTACATAGAAATAGCATACATGAACTGTATCATTCCGGATTTAGGCCTCATCACAGCACAGAAACAGCACTTGTTAAAGTAGTAAATGACCTCCTATTGGCCTCTGATCAAGGTTGTGTAACTATGCTTGTGTTACTCGACCTCAGTGCAGAGTTTGACACCATTGATCATTTAGAAAATGTAGTAGGAAGTAAGGGTACAGCCCTCTCTTGGCTCAGATACTATTTGACCGATCGTTATCAGTATGTAAATTTAAATGGTGATTATTCTGCATGCTCTCCAGTGGAGTTTGGTGTTTCACAAGGTTCAGTTTTAGGTCCACTGCTTTTTTTTCCTATACATGCTTCTTCTAGGCAACATGAAAAACTAGTTCATGCTTTTATCACCTTTAGTTTGGACTATTGTAATGCCTTACTGTCTGGTTGTTCAACTAGATGCGTAAACAAGCTTCAGCTAGTCCAGAATGCAGCAGCGAGAGTTCTCACTAGAACTAGAAGATACAAGCAAATCACACCTACCTTATCTTCACTTCATTGGCTCCCTGTGAAATTTTGCATTGATTTTAAAATATTACTCTTGACATACAAAGCATACCAAGACCAAGATGGCGGCGCGTACACATCGCGAGGCTTAGTGTCTCTCCAGTGTTTGCAGTTCTGCAGTATTTTACTTGCTCTTTTCGGGTCTGTTTGTGCAGAACAGTAGTGCTTTTACATCTTACACCCGACAGGAGCTTTTTGATATTGGTTTGCACATACCCGACAGTTTTATCAAGAATATTCAACTCGTTCCTGAGATCGTCAGAACATCCGAGGCTGCGCATTGTATCCAGCCGGGCGGAAGTGTTTGAAGGCGGCGTCGAGACCGTAAACAAAGACGGGGGAAGTGCGAAAGATAAAGGACTTAGCTAAGGCTAACACCACATCGGCTCTCTTAACCCAGCATTTTTCTCGCCAATGTGCGGCCACTGATGAACAAAATGGACAAGTTTCAACTCCGCATCAACCACAGTAAGAGACTATGGAACTGCAAAGTTATGATTTTCACTGAAACATGGCTGAACAGTGATATATCGGACAATGCTATTGCTCTAGCTGAGCAACACACATTCCAGGCAGACAGAGCGGTGGATGACTCCGGTAAGACCAGAGGCTGAGGATTGTGCATTTATGTTAACAATGCTTGATGTACGAACTCTGTTATTATTGGGAGACACTGCTCAGCTAACCTAGAGTTTCTCATGGTCAAGTGTAGAGCGTTTTATCTGCCACGGGAGTTCACTTCCACCATTATAACTGCCGCTTACATCCCTCCCGACGCTGATGCCAAGCTTGCTATGAACGAACTTCATGTGGCCATCGGGCAAACAACAAACTGTTCACCCGGAGGCTGCTTTTATTGTTGCGGGGGACTTTAATCACTCCAACTTAAAGACAGTACTCCCTAAATTTAACCAGAATATTTTCTGTCACACCAGAGAGAACAAAACTTTAGACCATGTATACACAAACATGGCTGAAGCCTATAATGTGGACCCCTTCCCCCACTTGGGACAATCCTTTCTTTGTTCCTCACCCCTAGATACTCACCCCTTATTAACCATGTACAGCCATCAGTAAAGACCATCAAAGTGTGGCCAGAGGGGGTAGACTTTACACTTCAGGACAGGTTTCTACACAGAGACTGGAGTATGTTTGCTACTCAGGCCACCTGTGGCTCTCATAAGAACATTGACAGCTACACTTCCTCTGTTTTGGATTACATAAATACTACCATAGACAGTGTAACAACCCAGAAGCAGATCACCACATACCCAAATCGGAAGCCATGGTTGAACAAGGAGGTGCGTTACCTACTGAAGGCACGCAACACTGCCTTCATTTCAGGCGATGCACAGGCCTACAGCACTTTCAGGGCTAATCTAAAGAGGGGCATCAAAAAGCCCAAACACTGCTACAAACTAAAGCTAGAGGAGCACTTTTTACACTCTGACCCCCGGCGCATGTGGCATGGCATCCAGGCCATCAGCAACTACAAACCCAGTCACTCCACTCCCATAGCCACTAATGTCTTTTTCTGAATGAGCTTAATGACTTTTATGCTCGCTTTAATAAAGACAATAAAATAAAAGGCACCAAGATTGCCTCCTCACCCGACCACTCACCCATCACACTTACCTCATCTGACGTCTACAACGTACTGAGCCGAATCAACTTGCACAAGGCTGCTGGACCAGACGGTATCCCTGGGCACGTACTGAGGGCATGTGCAGAGCAGCTCGCTGGGGTATTCACAGACATTTTTAACATGTCCCTTGGCCAAGCAGTTTTACCAGCGTGCTTTAAATCTACCTCGATTGTGCCAGTGCTGAAACACTCTAGCCCAACGTGCTTGAATGACTACCGGCCCCGTAGCACTCACACCCATCATTATGAAGTGCTTTGAGTGGTTGGTCCTGACACACCTAAAGGACTCTTTTCAATCCTCACTAGACCCACACCAGTTTGCTTACCGTGCCAACAGGAGCACAGATGATGCAGTCTCCATAGCGCTGCACTCTGTACTTACACGCTTGGACAATACAAACACCTATGCACGACTGTTGTTTGTTGACTTTACAACACTGACATACCACAGGGCTGTGTGCAAGCCTCTTCCTTTACTCCCTCTTCACCCACGACTGCAGGCCTGTTTATGGATCTAACAACATCATCAAGTTTGCCGACGATACTACGGTGATCGGCCTCATTAGCAACAACGATAAGTCTGCCTACAGAGAGGAGATCAAGCACCTGGCCACTTGGTGCACGAACAATAATCTGCTCCTTAACACCAGTAAGACCAAGGAGCTCATTGTGGTCTTCAGGAAAGAAAGAAGAGGCTCACATCAACCCATCCACATCAACGGGATGGTTGTTGAGCCTGTCTCATCCTTTAAGTTCCTGGGGACCCACATTTTTGAGAACCTATCCTGGTCCACTAACACCTCTAGCCTGGTCAAGAACGCCTATTCTTCTTGAGAACACTTAAGAAGAACCAGCTGTCCTCAACTACTATGGTGAACTTCTATCACTGCATAATAGAAAGCATCCTAACCAACTGTGTCACAGTTTGGTACGAAAGCTGCTCTGTTGCTGAGCGTAAGGCACTGCAGCAGGTGGTAAAAACTGCCCAGCGTATTATAGGGACTTGACTTCCAGCCATTAAGGACATTTAAAGGAAACACTGTGTGCAGCGAGCACGCAGTATTCTCAAGGATTACTCTCACCCTGCCCACAAACTGTTTTCTCTCCTGGCTTCCGGTAAGCGCTTCATGTGTGCCAGGTCAGGAACCAGCAAACTGAGGAACAGCTTCTTTTCCAGAGCTGTCTCCTTATTGAACTCAGTGCTCCACACTGACACCTGCCCACCCCTCACACACCCCTACACTCCTCCCATTACACTATTTACACTTTACACTATTTAATATGGACTGCACTACAATGTACATACCTGTTTGAAAATACATATATCCATGCACAATATATTTGTAAACTTCTGACTGAGTATATACCCCTCCATGCCTACCTGTAAATTCCTGTACATTATGTTAATATCCACCTGTACATGTCTACTTGTAAATTCCTGTCTATAGAGAATAGCAACCTGTACATTATGCTCATATCTATTTGTAAATTTCTGTCTACAGTTAATAACAACTTGTTTATATTGACCACCCACTGTAAATTTATAATTATAGTTACTTACAATATTTAAACTATGCTTACATAATATCCTGAACATTATGTGCATATCTATTTGCAAATTTCTGACTACAGTTAATAACAACCTGTATATACGGCTTATCCACTGTAAATTTATAAGTACAGTTACCAGCAATCTGTATAATATCCTTCTTTAATAGTTACCCATAGTTTCTCCCTGCGCATATCCCTCTTACGTGTACTTAGAACTTATACCAGAGATTTCATCTAGACGTGTGTCCTGCACTTCATGATGTAACTTGTGCTTAGATTTTGCATTAGAGAGTTGCGACTGTAGGATGAATTATATTGTTGCTCTTTATAAGAGGACACACAGCTGACATTTCTATAGCTGTCATCTCAGTTATTATGATAGCTTTACCGTCCCATTCAAGGTCCTGCTGGATTAAGGTGGCTAGGAATTTGTGAGATTTTTTTCTGCTAACTGCTAAGCCATTTAGTCTTATAGAAGAGGATGCTGTGGATTTTTTTACCCCTGAAATCAATAATCATCTCCACAGTTATGGGATTGTACACGGATCTTACAATGGATTTTGTCAGCAGCAGTAATAAGAAATAAAGTATAAGCAAATTAAATTCAGACATGAAGGATAAAGATTTTTTTTACTGTGAGTTGGGTGAAGACGCACACACTTGTGTGTGTTGTAACAGATCTGGCACACTGACAGAATTTCAACAGCATTTCTTTTTAATAAATACATTTAAAGCAGCTAAATTCAATTCAATTTTATTTGTATAGCGCTTTTAGCAATTGTCATTACTGCAAAGCAGCTTTACACAATCAAAATAATTATTTAAGTTTGTATGAAATGTGAATGTGTATGAAGCAAAATGGTCAGTTTGTCCCTGGTGAACAAGCCGAGGGCGACAGTGGCAAGGAAAAACTCCCTGAGATGGTAATAGGAAGAAACCTTGAGAGGAACCAGACTCAACAGGGAACCCATCCTCATCTGGGTGAAACAGAAAGCAGTAAATGATCTGCATTTATACAGTGTGTTAGGTGGCAGGCAGGTTAGCAATAATAGCTGATGTTAATTGATGTTAATATGGAGTCCAGGTAGTTATTGAAGACCCAGGTAGACTTGTAAGAAGTTCCAGTCATGAACTATCGAACTGTCAAGTCCCCAGAGAAACAGTTGCCAACACCAGTAAAGGCCAGAACCATCTTCTAGGTAGAGAGAATCATCCCCAGACACCAGACGCATCCCAAAGAGACACACGGGGCATCCATGTGACGAGATCTTCAACCAGAAGCGGGGCACCAGGATGGGTCAGACAGGTCCATAGGACAGAGGGAGTCTGGATCACTGGCAGCTCAGGAACGATATGTGTACCCGACAGAGAGAGAGAGAAAGAGTGAAAGGGGGAGACAGGGGGAGAGAGGAAAGAGAAAGAGGGGGAGAAAGAGAAGAAGAGGAGAGATGGCAGTTAGGTATGGTCACAGTCACACAATGTATAATGTACAAAGATTTTAGAACATAACCAATGCTGAGTGAAGAATTAATTATTCTCAACAGGGGTTCTGTTATTGCTGGTACTATCTGTTTAAGGAAATGTGTCGGTACAGGATCTAATATACAGGTTGATGAATTTGTGTCTAGTGTTGGGAGACAGGAGAAATGAATAGGTTCATGTAAGAATTACTTACTGGGTGGAAACTACAGGACCTTTTTAAAGTCTGTGCAGATGCTGGAATCCGTGGGCTTTGATGAGCATCCAGCACAGATGAGTTCTGTGGGCCCGCCCCCTCATTGCGTGCATTCTGACATGGTGCATGTGTGTGTGCGTGCGAAAATGAGTATGTGTGCGCATGCCATCACACCCCTCCTCAGCTTCGAGCTCACCCTTGCTGGTGAGTACAGGATGTGAGCTCTTGCCAACCACTGTAGAGGAGCATGATCAGTTACCAAGGTATACAATAAAAATCTCACAAAAATCGTAGTTCCGCACATGTAGTTCCACACATAGTTCCGCACACATTTTTCTGGCAATCCTTTTCTCAGTAGGTTGGAGAAGGGTGCTGCCAAAGAGGAGAAAAATGGCACAATTCAATGGTAATAGCCCAATCTGTCCACTAGATTATCCACACATGGAAACGGGTTCGCTTTGAAGGTTGATAATGCATTAAGCTGCTGAAGGTCATTACATAGCCTGATCGTCCCATCAGGCACCATGACAATGTGGCTTGACCAAGTGTTAGGTGACTCCTCAATGATGTCATGACGCAACATGCTGTCCACCACAGCATTAATGGCACAACGGCAGGCCTCTGGTGCTCTATATGAGCACTGGTGGATGATGATGATGATGGCGCTTTAATGTCATGCAATTTATGCAGCCGGTCATAAGCACACTTTTGTTCTCCTTAAGCTTTTTGCATATATTGCTAAACAATAAGAAGAACACGTTACATGAACATTCTACAAAATTTGCAAGAACATGCTGCTAACTTTATACTAACTATATTAGCATGTTGCTATCATGATGTTAACAATATTAGCATGTTGCTAACATGATGCTAGTGTGATTAGCATGTTGCTAGTATGACTCCAATATTTTGCCAAGGCAAGCACCACTTACATTTTCTTTAAAAAATGTACCTCTAGTAATAACTACTACAATGACAAACAAATAACTCAGATATACAGATTTTACTTTCTAACATCTTTTTATTAACTTCATGACATAAAACATTCATGTAGGTTACCTCTGTGCACATCCAAAAAAGGTCTGGGAATGGAGCTGCCCCTGATGTGCCTTGGACGTACAGGTAATCACAAATGATACCCTGAAGGTCACATGGTTAGGCACAAAGGCACCAAAAGTACCATGACCAATAAAATAAATTATACTTGATGTTTTTTTTTTTACAAAGCTAAGTAGACTTTAGTTCCATATAATATATCCACAGCATATGGTCATTGTAATAGTCAACACATTTACCTCATTTTAGATAGATGTTTTACTGCTTTATTGTTTTAATACAAAGATAATCTTTAACAGCCTAAATACCTACAGTTCAGTTTAGTGTTTTAGTCTAAATTCACATATCTTATTCTTAAATTAATATGTTTGTTGCTAACTGATTAGTAACACTGTCCTGACTAAACACAACATTTCTTTATGAAATAAAAATTTAAGGCTGTGTCTAATAACAAGAAGAAGTTAGGGAGACCACAGAGTGTATCAGCTTAAGCAATAATCATTATAATTAAATGTTAAGGGTTTTTTTATATATTTTTTTGTACTAAATGTTTTTTCTGCAAAATAATGTTAACAATATTAAAACAATAACTCAGCGTCTCTTTACAAAACATGTAACATTACAGTATATGATAAATCTGTAAATATAAAATAAAACCTATTGCAATGCAAGCTTTCTGGTGTTTATCCAGCTGATTGGCAGAGCTGGGTAGTAACGAGTTACATTTACTCTGTTACATTTACTTAAGTAACTTTTATAAATATATATATATATATATATATATATATATATATATATATTTTTTTTTTTTTTTTTCAAAAGCTTTTTTTGTATTTTAAATGCTTTATATTGTGAAAAAGGGAAAGTTGTGTTTCTTATTCCTTAATTTGCTATTTTGTGAATATACTTAGTTTTATTCATTTATTTTATAAAATGTAATTCATTAATTTTTCTGACTGCTTACATAATTTCTAAATAAAAATAAGATATTATGGTGAAATAGTTACTCAGTACTTGAGTATCTTTTTACCGAATACTTTTAAGTTATGTTCTTGTTTTAAAAGTTTTCAAGTTTTTATTTGAAAAGAGAGACAAAAATGTGTAGTCCAGATTTATACTTCTGTATCTCTATTTAATGTGAAATGTGTGGAATCTGACCGCTAGTTACATTACAACAAGGCAACAGGAGTTATTTAATAAATTTAGAGATGATCTAACCATGACAGCGTTGGCTATTCATCTTTAATTACTGTAGTTGTCTTATGATGTACTCTTAGCCATATCAGAGACATTTCCCACCTGATTCTGCCCTATTTTCATTTTGAGCTGTAATAAGGTACCAGAGTATAAAGCCCTTAGTATCTGTAATATTATAATAAATTATTATATAAAAAAATAAATAAATCGCCTTAAAATATCATTGATGCTTTTGCAAATGTGCAAGTCAGTTATCAGTAGCAACTCTACATAGTTTTTTTTTTTTTTTCTGCCAAGTGAAATGCTGCTCGTGCCAATCTCTGCTCATGTCTCACACACTCTCAGGCCTAGGATTTTTTTTTGTAAAATATGTGCTCTGTTTCCATGGCACCCTGTGGCTCCCCATTTCCACACTTTTTCTCGCTGTTACCATGACACATCCTACAAGTGTTAATAGAATTGCCATTACATGGTTCTGCCAAACTATAAAGCAGGAATACACTCAGTTTCACTGTTGAGAACATTGATGAAGTAGTTTCTTCTACTTGTTACAAACTTTATTAAAAGAGGTGATTATAATATAGGGGCAGCAGCCTGAGGGTCATGGACATTAACAGACTCGGCAAGATCATTAAGAAGGCCAGTCAAGTTGTAGGAATGGAATTGGACTCCTTCAACAAGGTGTTGGAGAAGAGAACATTGTCCAAAATAAGGTCAATACTTGACACTCCTTCACACCCACTACACTATATGATAAGCAGCCACAGGAGCTCATTTAGCAACAGGCTAAAACTTCCACGCTGCACTACTGAGAGACACAGGAAATCATTCCTGCCGGTCGCAATAAAACTATTTAACTCGCATATCTGATCACACCAAACCATAAACCACACACATATGCACAACTCACCTTAATAACCATGTATACTGTGTATACGTCTGTTGATAATAACAATGTCAATATAATTTAATGTTCATATAATTGCTGCTATAGGTTTTACTTTTATTGGTTATTTGCCTTTTTTTTATTATTATTTTTTTAAATGTTTATAGTATTCTATTTTTATTTGTATATATTTTTATTTTAATCTTCTCTACCATCTTTACATGTCTTCTTAAATCTTTATTTTCATCAGGAGTTTGTTCTGTAATGAAAGAGAATTTCCCCACGGGGATCAATAAAGTAATTCTGATTCTGATTTCTGATATAATGATAAAGATATATCTAACTAAAGATATTGTCACTACTGAGAATGGTTTCCAGTCACTCAACCATTAATGACAAATTTGTAAAGCTTAAAATTTTATGCTTTTTCTATAAATATCTATAATCTATAAAAGCTGCTTTGACAATGTCCCTTGGTAAAATGACTACACAGAAAAAATTAATTTGAAAATTGGTTCATTAGCACACCATCATATTTTTCAGATAGAGTCAACTGCATAATTAAAGATAAAATCCTTAGACAGGTAAATGACCTGATAATAACAGCACTTTTTTGTTTTTCTGGGATTAAATTGCAGCTGATCCAAAATGAGATGTCTGCCAGACATGCTGAGATTTAAGCAGAAACATGAGGAGAAGATGAGGATATCACCTCACCAAGACATCCAGTAAAGAGTGAGAACAAAAGGACCAAATATTTACGCCCTTTGGGACACTAAGTGTATGGTCTGTGTAGAGCAGATGTGAATCTCCTCCATGCTATCTCGTAAAAATGACTTTCCAAAAAAACAAATAACTGCCATAACGTGCCACAAAACTTTTGGGGATGGACAAGATAGTCTTGTGTCTGATCATGTCAAACACTGATAAAAGGCTGAGGAGGATCAGGACTAATGAAAGTTCTACCACATGTAGCTTGTCAGTGCTGGCCAAAAAGGGGGGACTGTGTAGTGTGATGCTATGTGTCACAATTGGGGTGTTTAGGCGGATGTTGATCGCCATGGGCGGAGAGAGCAGGCATAACAGCAGAGAGGTATTTTAACAAAAAGAGTCTTTTATTAAGAGTTGTAACAGAAATAAATACATAAAACAAACAAATGAAACAAACTTAAACAATAGTTAACAGAATGGGGTTAAACATGGACTCTCTGGCAGGACACAGACAAAGGGACATTACCAGGCACTAATACCAGTTACACCAGGTTTAAGATTGGTAGCGAAACACAGGCTAAAGGGTGCCTAACACACATCCTGTGGCGAAACACAGGCAGACAGATGCCCTACACACGTCCTGTGGCGAGACACAGGCAGAAGGACAACTAACACGTAACAGGACACACCACACGTGGAGCTGAAACCTGACAACAAGACAAGACGCCTGATGAGACGGGAGACTAGGAACGACACCTAGAGACTAGGGGCAAAGAGAGAGACGGGACTAGGGCTAAAGACATGGCAATCAGCTAGGCAATTTAGCTAAACATGGTTAAGCTGTACTTAACCATGGCAGTCAGCTACACATTCACCTAGCTAAGCATGTCTTGAGCCCAACATAGCTCAACACACACTAGAGAATTGGGGCACAGAAACACAGACAGAGGATACCCAGTGGCTAGGCTAGGGGACATTTAAAGGCTAGGCTCACTGGAACACTAGGGAGGCAGGAAACATCACAGCTAGAGACACAAAGGGGCTATGGCTAGAAGCATGCTAGTTAGCTCAACTAGATTTTAGCTAAACACACTCCTAGCCAAACACACCTAGCTACTTACCTGGCTCTAGCAAGTCACACAAGAAACAGGGGGACAAAACCACAATACTCTGCAACCACAAGACATGACTGCATCAGCTCCACAAACACAGACACACAGAACATATACAGAAACATTGCCAATATGAGAGCCCAAGTCAACAGAACTTAAATCAAAATATAAACTAAAAGAACTAAACACACAATGCCCACACAAATGACAGTAGTATAACTATTAATACTCGACCCAGTTTCCCAGACTAAACCACTATTTATAGATGGATTAATGGCTACCTCGGCATCAGATGCACTCGCATCAGGTGCCTTATGGGAAACTGAGTCAGCCAACAAAAACTACTACTGAAAAACAGCAACCTCTGGTGGTGGTCCCTTACACTATGAACCATGCATTTGAGAATTTTCACATTCACATTTTATACAAACTTTCTTAATTTTCATTGTCATTTCTGACAATGACAATTGTTAATTTCCTTGATTTTACGTTATGCTGTTTTAGCTCTTTTCTGTCATTGATAGGTTTATAGAAGCTGATGAATGTTTGATAGTGTTTTTCTAAATGTTGATGCTTGAAAAAGGGCTCAATTACCTTCTTATAAGTTTCAATTAGCATCTTGAGAAAAGGTCAGGATAGAAGCATGTGATCAGATGTTCCAGGTGCACCAGGAGGACCAGGTTCCTCTGGATGAAGTCAACATCAAAAAGGGAAGTCTTCTGAAAAAGCCAGGCACTCTTCCTGTTTATAATAATAATAATAATAATAATAATAATAATAATATGTTTAATTTTTATAGCGAATTTCAAGAACCCAAGGTCACTTTTACAAAAGAATACAAACAATGACAATTAACAAGCAAGATACATCAGAAAAAACAGAGGGGACATTCAGACAAGCCATTGTTGACAACAAGGAACCATTGATAATGACAGCATGAGGTCTAGCAACTTTATGAGAGGAGAGGAAGAGAGGAGGAAAATTTATTTCGATGTAGTGAATAGATGAGTTTTAAGTCGAGATTTAAAGATCTGAAAAGAGGAGGCAGCCCGAATATTATGGGGCAGCTTATTCCACAGCTTGGGGCCTATAATACAAAAGGCCCTACCACCCACTGTAGAGAGCTTATGCTTGGGCACAACAAGCAAATTGTCACTGCTACATCTAAGAGTCCGTACCGGAGTGTATGGTTGCACTAACTTTGCAAGTTATTGAGGTGCAAGTCTATGATAGATATAAACTAAAATTAAGAGTTTGACCTGAATACGTTTGAATACAGGAGGCCAATGGATTTATCTTAATCCTGAATAGATCTAAATAGTTTTTGATGATAAGGGGAATAAGAACAGAATTATGGAAGCACAAAGTCCTGTTTTTGTCTTGATGAACCTGGTTCAATACTTTACCCTCTAATGAGTAGAAAAATGTGGCTTCATTTTTTATATAAAGTAAGATACATTCTGTCACACAAGAACATTTTATAAAACAACATAATTTTTAAGACATGTCAGAATCGAAAACAATGGGGAATAGTGTATTATATTAATGTATTTTGTTTATTTTTTTAGCAATCCTATCTTGCATTTTTTAAAGCTTCATGCAAATGGTTGAACAAGAGAAGGAACATATTTGGGCAAAAAACAACACTGTAAAAGATTTGGACCGACACTGTGGCATGCCTGCTGACCTGCTAGCCAAAACTCAGAAGGTGAGAGAAATGTTTGAGGAAGAGATGTGACCAGATGTGAACATTAAGAATGTTCTTCACAGAATATCCACCAGATGGCACATAGAAGGACTTTAAAGCCAGAACAAGTACAACAAAAATAAGTTAACCTAACACAGTATTGTTTCCAATGCTGAAACAAACATGAAATATCTTCTGTTTTTTGACCACAGCTGGAAATAATGGCTGGAATGTGGTTGTGAATTTATGACTGAAACCCACGGCACACACTTTCACTTTTACAAAAGGTAGTGTTGTGATCAAAAGGCGGATAAACATGTGCGCATCTTCTTCTTTGTCTTTCGGCTGGTCCCTTTTAGGGGTCGCCACAGCGAATCATCTGCCTCCATCTAATTCTACCTCTGCATCCTCTTCTCTCACACCAACTACCTTAATGTCCTCTCTCACTGCATCCATAAATATCCTCTTTGGTTTTCCTCTAGACCTCCTGCCTGGCAGTTCAAACCTCAGGTTCTTTCCACCGATATATTGACCATCTCTCCTCGCATGATTGTGCGCATGCGCGAGGGTGCAGCAGCTTGGTGCGGTTGCCTTTGGAGTTTTCGTGTGTTTTTACTTTTTATTATACTTTCCTTCTATTATTTATTTATAACTTTATTTTGTATTTAACAAGTAAGGTTGCCCTTTCAAACCATGCGTTTTGAAAGTATTCAAAAGTGTTAAGAGGAAAGGAGGGAGACTGGCTGTTTACATCAACAACATGTGGTGTAACCCCAGTCATGTGACTGTTAAGGAGCGTGTTTGTAGTCCAGATATTAAACTTCTGGCTGTCAGACTTTGTCCATATTATTTACCAAGAGAATTCTCTTATGTGATAATAACTGCTGTGTACTCCTCCGTCCGCGAATGCCACTGCCACGTGTGACATCATTCATTCTCTAACTGCCAAACTCCAGACTTGACACCCTAATGCCTTTCTCCTTATCTCCGGTGATTTCAACCACACATTGCTGATCAAGACTATTCCCACTTTCACTCCATATGTGGATTGCCACACTAGGGGGAATAGGACACTAGACCTGCTATACAGATGTAATTTATGCGGTATTCTGGTTTTACCGCCACGCCTCACAGTGGTGACATTTGGGTTTGTGCGTTTGCTGGCTTCTACCGCTGAGTGGCGCTATATAACTATAGTCTGACGCCTCAGGCATCAGTTCATTCTCTCAAGGATTGATGAGCCACGCTCCATTAGAGCTGCACATAGTAGCGGATAAAATCAAGTGAAACATTGTAGTTAAACGAATTCATAATTACAGTATTAAAATTACAGTACAAATGTAGAATTTAAATTAAATTAAATCTTATTAGGATCAAATTTAAGCAAAGTAAACGTGAGCCTTTAGATTTTATCATGTGTAATTAGAAAAGCTATGCATGTATGTTTTTTGTCATCTTATATTTTGTGTTCTTTAAATTTGTAGTAGATTTATTAACTGAAATAATCGAAAATAAGTGACCATAAAAATTCTAACATTGTCAGGACGTGCTACTGCGTCAGCAGATGTCGATGTGTTTTTGCGTTATTATAAGAATTAATTGCAGTAGGCTGTGATGATCATCATAATGTTCTTTAATAAATAATAAAAGCATTTTAACAAATTACATTTTCACATTCCAGCACCCCGGTTCCACTGCGTCAGCAAAAACCTTATAAAAATAAAAGTGAAACATTAAACGAATTTATCATTACAGTACTAAAATTACAGTAAAAATTTAGAACTTAAATATAGGCATTTCTTAGTTCCAGAAAGTTAGTTCTTAGTTCTAAGTTTTAAGCTAAGAGAAGAAGAGTTATTTCTTGTTGTGTCCACCGCACCTTGATACACTTACCAGTCCGGGCCCAATCGACTGGGAGAGACAAACACACACACGCAGGCATGATGTCTGAAGATCTCTATTTATTCTCAGCTAAGAGAGCACATTTAAACGGTGCTATGTCCCGCAATCAAAAGAACCAGTCATTAACATGTCAGTCATAGAGAGACCCGGAGACAGACAGGTGAGAGGAGATACATTTGCATTCTCCTGATTAAACAAAAGGATTCTAGCAGACAGAAGCCATTTGGATGTATCCTCGTCTGGATACAGGATATGGAAGGTGTTACCACAAAAGGCATGATACCAAGACTTGCCGTTTATCAAAGAGCATTTTTATAGAGAAATTTAGCTTGTCTTGTGGAATGCTTGCAAACTGGGTTACTTGCAATCGGAGGTTCCACTGTACAAGGAAACAGGGACGACGCAAAAACAAATCAGGAGACAGATTTGGACAAGTTCAAACTAAACTGAAGCGCAGGTTTTAAAAAGAGCAACTAATCAGAAAGTGTCAAGAATTAATGCACACAGGGAACTAATCTCTGAAACAAATTTAACATAAAAGTCCCACAACACAAAAGTTAAAGCAAATGCAAAAGCAGGAATGAATATGGGGAAAATCATGACAATTTACACTAATTGAACAAACTATTATAAAGTTTTATAGTTATAGCAATACCAATAAAACTGAAATATGGCTAAAAACAATAAGGAATTTGTCAAATAAATGTTTCTATCTGTTTTAGAGGCTCATAAATTACAGTTTTAAAGCACAATGACAATTTTCTTAAAAATCTTCAGGATTTAAGATGTTGTTTAAAATGTATTAAACATTATTGAGGGTAAGGAAAAATAAAAATGTTTACATACAAAATACAAAGTTAACATGTTTACACACATTAACACAGTTTTGTGTGTGTGATACATGCAACGTTTTACAAAGTACAAGAGCACTGATGTGAACTCTGCTGGACTTCAATACACATGGCAGGTAGGGTGTTATACACTATCCTCTATTGCCACCTAGTGTTTAAACATAATCTGTTAGTCTAATAAATCTGTGATTACTTATACAAATTATATTAGAAACCTAAAATTTCTTTTTTTTTTTTTTAATATCCCAAAGATTGACTTTAATTTTTACACACAAATAAAGTAAAATACGTTTAGGAAAAAAGGCAAAAGCTGTTAACATGTACAGTAGTTACTCAATTGAAATGGTTATTACCATCGCGCTCACCGCCGTGTAAAAACGTCAGCGGCCAAAATAAATAAGTTGCATTTCAAAGTCATTCGTAAAATGGCCGCCAGGTGGCGCAAAGTGACATTTTCGCTCGTTGCAGTAAATACAATAGTGACTGTTATATAGCATATCTCTGTATCTGTTTGTTGTTATTTAAGTTCTGGATTATTTCAGGTATTTTAACCACATTGTTGGGTTGCTCATGTTGGCTCATATGAGATTTTTACAAATGAACACCTGGTTGGGTTATTTTGACCCAACAACTGGTTTATTCATTATTCTTTTATTTCTCCAAATATCAGCCTGCAGAATGTTCGAAATATTACTGTTATTGTGTCACTGGTGTAGTTTTCAGAGTTGTTTAGGCAGGAATGCGTGTGTATACAGCTCAAAACCTCGTCTATTTATTCTTCAGAAAATCTCACGGCACTCTGTGCATAACACCGGGCCAACTCATGTCGGAAAGAATTTATAAACGATTTCTAAACGTGGGCTATTGTTTTTTTTACTTATTATATTTGTTAATTTAAATTAAATGAGGTTTGGGCTCAGGACTTCGACTCGGCATCGTGATTCTCCTCTTTAATTTACTCCATAGTTTTAATCAGCGCTCAGCCGCAGCATGAAGTTTTCCACAGCGCACCGGCAGAAGTAGACTAATGATTATGAACGCGTCGGGAAAACAGCAAGCAGACTGACTCGGACCAAAGTCTGAAAAAGTTCACCAAAAACAATACAGAACAGCGCAGCTTATTTGCTTTCAAACATTTACAAAATCATTAAGTTTTTTCATTATTGTGAGTGCACATTATTCTGACAATAGTTTTTTCAGCCTGTCACGGCGTGCGCCCAAATCAATATCGCCCCTCGCTCACTAGTTAGGCGGCCTCCCCTTCAGACATGCGAAGCAGCGGGACCACGGAATTACACACTACTGGTGAGCTATCGTTGCTAATGATCCCGGGCTTGCACCCTGCGCTATAAAATACTCGGGGTTTGTTGGGCTACAGTGGATTTTACTATGCGCTGTGTATGCAACGCGCGTGCAACAACGCGGAAGTGCGGCATGCAAGCGGGGCAAATGGAACGCGCCCCAGGGACTTCAAAGGAGCGAGAGGTGGGAGGGGCCGGTCCGGTCCGGTCATCCGCGGAGAGCAGAGTCAGCGCGAGCGGATGGATAGCCATTGCACCCACACCGCGTAGTAAAATCCACTGTAACCCAACAAACCCCAAGTATTTTATACTTGCGCGGGGTGCAAGCCCGGGATCATCACCAGCTGTGCCTTATTCCGCCATGTCATGTGAGCATTATAAGATTTGTATTGAAAACTTCTAACTAAAAAGTGGCAGCTGGCACGCCTAAAAATAGACGCAGGTTAATTTTTTTAATAGTCTAAATAAAAACCCTCCGCTTTAATTACCTATAGTCTAATCAGCACATAGTTTTCCCGAGCGCGAGGAATTTTTTTGTGCTAAATAATATTTATGCACTACAGTATAATCAGGGCCTCTTATTCCTATTAATCCTGGGTTGTTCTTTTAGTGTCACTGCGCTTTACAATGCCAGAAAACATTTAAATACAAATTATTCACCCTCCCCAGGTGTGAATCAGCTGTTGTCACCTATACATTCAGAGGAACTGAAATGCACTTCTCGTCACGTTAAAAACCTCTTGAATCTGAGGCTGACTTTCGGTGATTTCAATTTGTGTAATTTTAATCTTTTGGATTCTAGATTCTAAAGTTGACATTGTTACCTTTTTTAATCCTTGGAATGGAAGAACTTGAGATTTTTCCTATAATAGCGTAAATTGCATTGTTTTTAATCAGTCTATACACAATAATATTCTTTGGTATTTTTATAAAAAAAAAAAAAACGGGTATGGGGGCTATCTTAATCATCTTCTTTACTTTCGCCCTAACCTACTATCGCTACTCGCTCACTCCGTAGGCTCCCTGAATAGGCGGCAAAGGGACGAAGCCGCCTATTCGTGCTGGCTGGCGATAATTAATGTTAATATGATCTCGGGCTTGGAAGCCGAGCAAGGCGCGGAGTTTTGTCCAAGGTCTGGGAAGTACGTGATGTGATGGAGAATATGAAAGAAGCATGTCAGTGGGGCGATGTGACGCGACCCAGGGACTTTAAACAAGGACACTAGAATTCCGCCATTGGATCTCCGCGCTGAGGACAGCGTGAGAAAGAGCTGCGCGAGCTCTGCTGCCGAAGAGGAAAAGGCTGCGAGGCTGTTTGTGTTAGGTTTTTGTGTCAGCGAGGACTTGCGCTGCCAACGGCAGCGGGAGAAGCGCCGTCACGAGGGAGCGTGCAGGAGCGCTGCCTCCGCGTGCCTAGTTCTGCCACTCCGTGCACCAACACTTAGCATCAGCTGTGTGCCCGCATGCCAGTGTGGCACAGCCCCCGGAACTGCACATGCACAACCTTTATCCCTTTCTTTCCATTTTCCCTCCTTCAACACTTTCCTTCCCCATTTTACCTAAATAAATTACCCTTTTCCCCGTAAGACCTCGCCTCATGTCCGTGCTTTATGGTGCCGCCCGTGCAACATGGGTCGAACCCATTACAGATCATAACAGTCTACTGCATTTCATTCTTATAATAACGCACAAACACAAGCGGGGCTGAATGACCAACATCAGCTGACGCAGTAGAACGTCCTGACAATGTTATAATTTTATGGTCATTTATTTCAGTTAATAAATCTACTATAAATTTAAAGAACACAAGATATAAGCTGACACAAAACCCTACACGCTTTTTTTCTAATTACACGTGATAAAATCTAAAGGCTCACTGTGTTAACATTTATTTTGTTTAAATTTGATCCTAAAAAGATTTAATTTAATTTGAATTCTACATTTGTACTGTAATTTTAGTTCTGTGATTATAAATTTGTTTAACTACAATGTTTTACTTGATTTTATCCGCTACTATGTGCAGTTCTAAAACTCTGTGTCTCATTAATCCAGCAGAGAATGAACTAAGGCATGAGGCGTCAGCCTGTAGTTATATAGCGCCACTCAACGGTAAAAGCCAGCAAACGCACAAAGCCAAACGGTACCGCCGAGCGCTGCGACGGTAGAACCTACATTCCGATTAAGTAACCACTGTATGTGATTGTTTTGTAAGCTCTTGATGTCTTGTTTGTAGAAGGTTGATGAACTTCTGATCGTTACATGCTTTAGATCTTAAGTTATGTTTTTATATATATAGTTTTTTTAACAATGCTACACTTTATACAATAAACCTTCACATTTTGAAGAGACAGCTAAAATGTATCAAAGCAATATTTATTGTCTGCACTGTGTGTGTGTGTGTGTGTGTGTGTGTGTGTGTGTGTGTGTGTAAAATTCTCCTTTGAACTTTGATCATAATGACTTATGAGTAGTATTTTGCCATCAGCTCCTAATCTTTATGTTTCATCCTATTCACCAACAGTCTGATTCAAAACCTATATACAAAGTAAATAAAAACAATTAAAAAGACCATTATTTTATTTTAAATATGCTTTGCTGTATATTTAATATTTCACCCTGAGATCTCTTTATATATTGTATATATTGTGCAAGTTTTACTGTGTATATGGTACTTTTTCTGGTTGTGTTTATTTTGTTTCATGTGACTACTGTTATTGCTCTTTACAGTCTAATGTCTGTTACTGTGTTGTTTAATACTGCTGCAAAAGTGCAACTTCTCTCAGGATTAATAAAGATTCATCTCATATCTTTAATAAACAAAAGGTGTACATTATAAGTATAGTCTAGGGCGTAGCGCTGTTATTTTAGTCATTTTTCATGGCAGATATTAGGCATCATCCCTCATATTGCAAACATTGTTTAGGAACAGTTTGAGTTTCCTTAATCTGATTAAGCATTTATGGGATTTGCTGTACTGGACTAACAAGTCTGAACCCATGGTGGCCCCATTTCACAACTTACAGGACTTGTTTCTAACCAGTCCTGTAGGTTCTAGTCTAGGATCTGTATCATGCTGCCAGATAACACAGTTTAGGTGGACCTATACAATATTAGGCAGTTGTGTATTTATGCAGGGAATGTCTCTCAGGAGGCACAATTTTATCAGAGATTGCATTTCTTCTTTTCTGCACATTTTAGTGTACTTGTGGCTCAAATGGTTAAGGCTCTGTTTTACTGATTAAGGTCAGATGTGGTTTAAGCCCAAGTACTACCACATTGCCACTGTTAAGCCCTTGAGCAAAACCCCTAACCCTAACTGCTCCAGAGGGCGCTGTATCCTGATGGCGCTCTGACCGCAGTTATATAAAAAAATCGCTGTGCTGTAGAATACACGTGACAAATAATTGAATCTAAATTTTTAAATCTTAAGTTCACAATCCATGTGTGTGTGTGTGTGTGTGTGTGTGTTGCCAACTCCACCAACTATTCCACATTCTTGTTACTGTACACTAGTTCCTAAAAGCACAAACAAACACCCATACATAAGCAAACGGTAATATGTCACTCTTTAATCAGACTTTGAATGTACAGGACAGGTATGTGTTTCTAACACTTTCTGTATTATGGTACATTCTGACTCTGCTGTCATGCCAACACACTACAGCCTATTTCAATCAAAGTTCACTGTAGATTCTAACAGCTACTGCTTAATTGGAGACACTCTAAGAATGCTCATGTCAACATTATTGATGTAACCACCTTCTCCTCCCTTCAACATCTTAGACTTGCCCTTTCTACATAAGTACTACCTTTACTAATTGTAACACATTACCTTTATGCATGAGTTATTTTTTATGACAAGAATAATTATTTATTTGCATTTGTGTATCTACAACATTATTGTATTATTTTTGTACATGATGACAAACCCATGTAGTATTCCTACACTTGCTTTGTCATTAAATAATGGTATATATATATATATATATATATATATATATATATATGGGGTATAACTTGGACTTTCATTTTATTGTTGCTAGTGAAAGAACTGTTATTACGGAACATTACATATCATTGTTTAATTTATCTGTTAATTGTACACTGTAAGAAAATAAACAAAGGGGCTTGTAATTTTAATTAAAAAAAATTGATATAATCATTTAAAATAATGTGCATATTTCATAAAAAAATCATGTGTTTCTTATAATATATTAAAACATTTTACTAATAAAATTAAGAAATAAATTTTACTTTTTTAAAGGAAATAAGTGGAAATTTTAGGCTTGATTTGAGGAACCATTTAGGCTTAATTTTTGAGGTCAGAAAGATCTTTCCATATTAACAGAAAATGATGATTTTTTTTATATGTTTCACCAAACTCCTAATTAATTAATTAATTAGTTAATCCCCTTATTAATTTTTACATTTTATTTTGATTTCATACATAAGCTCCTTTCTTATTAACAATAAGAACAATATTGTTCTCTCTAACAATATAAATGAAATTAATTAGACATTGTGAACATTTCTGAAAACATCCTGTCCGCCATTAGCATACTTGAGTTTGTTGTAGTGTCAGTCTCCACAGTTCACTGAAATAAGTTTTGGGGACTTGTCAAAAGATATGAATCTAGAAATGGTTTACTGTACAAGTTCTCTCAGGTTTTAGTACAGAATGTGACTATTCCCACAAAAAAAGATGTTAGCATATAATGCTAAACAGTTGATTTTAATGACACAAATTGTCAGTTACAAACTGTTTTACAAATTGTTTTACAGATCTTAAAACTGTTGGAAATGTTATATACACTATTTTACCAAGCGTTTAATATTTTGATACCAGTGAAACATGGAATAAAAGCATGTTTAACACCAAAATGCATTATGTATTCATTTCATTATAAAATGTTTTTTTTAATATTATTAAGTAATTTTCCCTAATACATATGAGTACATTTTGTTTTATCTGCTTAAACTAAAAACAATTATTCCACTAATAATGTTAAAATCATCAGGTGTATAGATAAATAATTTAGAATGTTTTACATAATTTATTCAAGTAGATTCTGCTAGGGAAAAAAAACAAGCGGTAAGTACTACTTAAAAAATATATGCGTCTGGCCAAATAATTTAGAATTTTTTTTACATGATTTATTTAAGTAAATTGTTCCCAAAAAATATCAAGCCTTAAAAACTGCTTAAAAATAATATGTAACATTGTAACCATATTGTTATAAAATAGATAGCACATAGAATTTTTTTTTTTTACAGTCATTTGCAAAGCACTTTCACATTTTATTAGTCATTAGTTAAATGTAATGCCTTCTTTGATGGATGTTTTATTTAAATAAACAGCAGTAAAAAAAATTCCAGCAAAAATTAAATAAATTAATTTAAAATACAAAAACATATATATAGATTTACTAAATGCAATTCATGTGAAATTTTTTTTAAATGTTTACAGGCTTTTAAGATGTACAGCATCAACATTCATCGTCTCACACAAAAAATATGTGACTCCTACTTTCACTATTAAAGATTTCTGTGATTTTTACTGTTTACTATTATGCAAATACAACAATAACTGTGTAACTGATATTCAGCAGTTATTTAGGATTATTCCCACATCACCTTTCTTTGGTAGACAGTTCAGCCCTACTCTTCCAGGTTTTAACTATGCATTAACCAGTTCTAACCTTCTAAGTTCTAACCTTTTTTAAATGATAAACAATGATAAACCCTTCTCAAAAGTAAATTTGTTTTGCTCAGGCTGTGAACATGTTACTGTATGTGTGTTGTAATGTAAACTGCCTTCAAGCTGCCCTGGGGTGTAGATGTTTTGTTTCCAATCCCAGCCCTATACCATTTTATTTTTAACAATTGTAATGAAAAGCACATGTCACACTACTGAGGAGGTCTAAAGGTCAGATCCCAGAGCTGCCTTGTTGTGGCATGTGTGTCAGTCTAAACAGAAGAGTCTGGTCTATTTTAACTTTGTCTTGCGCGAATGTTGTTAACTCTGACACATGCTGTCACTAATTTAAACACACTTTAACACACTATTTCCTTAATAAAATTCTGCTTCATCTTTGATAAATTTATATTAATATATAAATTAATTATGCAGATAGAAAAAGTGAGAGATATGGTCCAAGACCTATTTTTGTTTTAAATATAATTTTGTGTATACTTACCCTATGCATCAATGGTTATAATTATAATGATTAGTTTATTTTTATTTCTGTATCTATTATATTCTTACATAATAACAGATCCAAGTAATTATCCTACACTTTCTTTTTCAAAGAGTTCAAATTGGTGTTTTTGCAATTGAGTTATTGTTGCTAGTGTTATCATTATTATTAACTATAATTGTTGTTGTAATGAACACTGCACAAAACATTGAATTGTGACAAATGAGTTAGCAGGTTAAAATGTCATGTGATAAATTTAGAGAGTGCTCTTACATGTTACCACTCAGTCATCACCTCAACAAGTTACAGGACAAGTTATTTGTTTTACTTAAATAAACAGCAGTGGGCATAATTCCATCAGAAGAAAAATACAGTTATGTGGCATATTATATTTACTAAATGTAATTCATGTAAAAATAATTGTTCCCCTCCCCCCACCCAACCAAATAAAATAAATAAATACAAAATTACTCGAACAGTGAGTGACTGATGGTACATTGTCAGTAACCTAGTTATAATGTAGACCAGTTTAGATCTATCTAATGACTGAAATCTAAGCACTTTTATAAGTCGCTCTGAATTAGAGGTCTGCCAAATGCTTACAAGTTAATTTAAATGCAGGCTTTTTAAAAGCACTCACTATTTATACAGTATTGATTTGAGTTCTGTATATTTTCAGATTCTTGGCTCAAGTAGCTCCACTGTGATACTACGTTTATGATTGTATCATGTCCAGTTGCTGAGATATGGCCATTCAAATTCGAGTTTTAGAATATTCAAATAAGAATTTAGTGACGTAGTAAGACAGAGGGAATTCTCAGCCTCATTTTGACCCCAGGGTTTTCCTGCTACGCCTAAAGATAACTTCACCAGCTGCACAAAAGAATGCACATTTTTCTATCCCACCTGAAGTAACCAGTTTGAATAGTGTTCCTAAAAGTGTTTTTAAAAATGTTCTCAATCCTGTTAAAAGATCAGGAAGATAATGTGTTTATAAGCTGAATTATGTAAAGATATTTTGTGAAAACATGTTAAAATTTAACTGCACGCGACAGGCTATCGGGCAAAACTTACCTGCGTGACTTAATACCTGACTTGATATGACAGGTCACATAGTAAAAACATTTAACCCCCTTGTTTTTTTTTTTTTTACTTGTATTCATTTGCAAATATTTAAATGTATTAATGAATGAATTAATTAATTAATTAATTCAATAATTAATTAATTAATAACCATAATGTTCTACATTAAAGTTGTGTGTGTGTGTGTGTGTGTGTGTGTGGTAATGATCTTTGTGTCTTTGGTGAAGTTAAAGAATGAAGTGGTGCAGGTTTTTGTTTCCCACACTCACATACACTTGTATGTTTCTGTGTATGTGTGAGTCAGTGTAAAAGCATGTGCTTACTTCAAATTAATTCCAACATACAGAACAATTGTTAGAAACTGGTTCAGTAAGATGTTTTTCAAAATACCAAATGCTGTTTAACGTACCTTCTAATCTAATTGGCTGTACAGACATGGACTGTACAGACAAACTTCCAAGGGCTCAAAGGGTGGCAAAACATTTAAGCTAATTAACCTAAAAATTAATTAAAGGATTAACAAACATTATAGACCAGTAAACAAAACAAAGAAACACACATTCACAGACAACAGGTTGTCAACCTCTACTGAAAGTGGATCTCTCCTGGAAGCAGATCAATCTTGGGGGTAAACCTCTCTTGCAGATGACCTGTTCTTAAAGTGAATCTGTCCTTAAGGTAGAGTGGTACTGCATGTGCTCCTACCTAAAAGGTTGATTTTTTTTTTTTTTTTTTTTTTTTACTGGAGGTGGATGTACTTTCGGCATGATTTCAGTCTGTAATGCAATTAAATGCTTATACAACCGCTGATGACCTAAAAAAAGAAAAAAAGAAAAATAAGATAAAATAAAATAGCAATGGAATTGGGATATAGAAGCCATGTCCAGTCATGTACAGAGCAAGGCAATGTCTAATGTACAGAATGTGCAGGATAATGTAAACAAAATAATAATGTATACAAATAATATATAAAATAGACAACAATAATAACAACAAACTAAAGTAATTCTTCTTCTTATTATTATTATTATTATGAATATTATTATTACCATCATCATCAGATTATACACATTCACTCCCTATCCCAAAACACATTGACACCTTCATTTCCATTTATTTTCACCTATTATTTCCATACATCAGCCATGGGGTCACTATCTTGAATACACCACAAACACATCACTGACATGCTACTGACACTACTTTGTGTGTGTATACATGTGTA
The DNA here is from genome assembly GCF_024256425.1 of Clarias gariepinus. NCBI lineage: Eukaryota > Metazoa > Chordata > Actinopteri > Siluriformes > Clariidae > Clarias > Clarias gariepinus. The sequence goes on along the minus strand of NC_071117.1, from coordinate 447,189 downwards.
TGTGTGTGTGTGTGTGTGTGTGTGTGTGTGTGTTTGCTCATGACTATAAGATTATAAAATATATAAGAGCGCACCTTCAGCAACGAGCTCCCTGACCTGCACTCAATCTACAGCAGGCGGTGCTGGACCAAGGCCAGGAAGATCGTGAAGGACCTCAGTCATCCCAACAATGGACTGTTGTCTCTGTTGAGGAGAGGAAAGTGATTCCGCTCCCTGAAGGCCAACACAGAGAGACTGAGGAGGAGCTTCTTCCCGCAGGCGATATGGTCTCTTAATCAGTACACCACACAGTACTGACTCGCACATATGGTTTTTACACTTACTCTGGACATTCTGGACATTCGTTTACACTAGTGGCCACTGCACAACTACACTTCGTGGCCATTAGTTAAATTACTATCACAAGCCACTTTAAATAAATCACTTTTAAGCATATTTGCACACACAAGACACTTTAAATATGTGGATTGCACAACCCTGGATATTACCATTTTTTATTACCATTTATATATTTATATCTAACTTCATTCCACACAAAAATGCCATAAATCTATATCACCTCGGTATACTGTAGCTGTTTTCTTATTGTTCTATATTTCTTAATATATTTTTTATATTGTGTATTTTTGTTGTACAGTTATTTAATTTTAATTCTATTTTTTTATAAAAAAAAAAAGTTACAGTTACAGTTACCTTTTATTTTATTTTTCATATTTATTTCCTATTTATAGTCTTTTATTTTACGGTCACGAGCAGTTGTCTAAGCATTTTACTGCATTTCGTACTGTATATGACTGTGTATGTGACAAATAAAAATTTTAATTTGAATGATTATGGGCAACCCAGTTATTTTTATGATTTTTGTGTTCCTGGCAAAGTTAAATGATGACATAATCCAGGGTGGTGCACATAATCCAGTTTGTCCTCATACATTCTGATACTCAGAAGTGTACATGTGAGTCAGTGTAAAAGCATGTGCTTACTTAAATCAAATTTCAGCATGACTTCATACCACTTGTTAGCACAACCGACGTTTTTAAAATTTGAATAAAATGAAAACTAAAAGACTTGTTAAATAAGGCAATATGTTTTTTACAACAGAACATAGAGAACAGAAATCTAAGAAATGTTACAATTTTATGCACAAAATGAGCTCATTTCAAATTTGATGCCTGCTACAGTTCTCAAAAAAATTGGGACAGGACATGTTTACCATGGTGAAGGATCTCCAAGATCTGGACATTGAGGTTATGAGTTTAATGATGCGCCAAATGTTCTCTATAGGTGAAAGGACTGTAGGCAGAAAAATTCAGCACCCTGTCTCTTGTACTATGAAGCCATGCTGTAATAGCTGCAGTATGTTGTTTTACATTGTCCTGCTAAAATACACAAAGCCTTCCCTGAAATAGACGTCATCTAAAACCTTTATATACTGTACCCATTAGCATTCATAGTGCCTTCCAAAAAATGTAAGCTGCCCATACTGTACCATATGCTGGCTTTTGAACTGAACACTGATAACATGCTGGAAGGTCTCCCTCCTCTTTAGCTCGGAGAACATGGCGTCTGTGATTTCCAAAAGGAAGTCTAATTTGCACTCATCTGACCATAGAAGACTGTTCCACTCTGAAACAATCCATTTGAAATGTGCCTTGGCCCACAGGTGGCACTTCTGGACCATGTTCACATATGGCTTCCTTTTTGCATGATAGAGCTTTAGTTGGCATCTGCAGATGGCATGGCGGATTGTGTTTACCGGCAGTTGTTTCATGAAGCCAATGCAATTTGACGTTGGGGAACATTGTTAAAGTTAAAGTATTTCATCATCTTTTATCGTTACCAGAAACTCTTCCCATCTTTACTTCTGAGTGTCTCTTCCCATCTAAGACATCATTTTTATATCTAATGATGTTATAGATCTCATGCAAAAAGTTCTCCTCAGTAAATCTTTCAAAATTTCTTGCTTTTTCAGCACATTGCTGCCCCCATTCCAACTTTTTTGAGACTTCTGGCAGGCATAAAATTTGAAATGAACTCATTTATTGGATAAAAGTGTCAAATTTTAAAGTTTAAACATTTGTTATTATCTATATATTCTATTTTAAATAAAATATTAGCTCATGTGATTTGAAAATCTTCATTTAAACTGGTTCAATTTGCCTTTTAGGGATGTAGAATTCAGAAGGGGAAAATCCAGTCCACTTCAGTCCAGAAGTTTCTTTTGATTCTGCTGATTGCTGGTTTGAACAATTTTGCAACCACTGTTAAAAACACTGTACAAATAAAATTTTATTGAAACTTTAATTGAAATGTTAGAAGTGGTATTGCACTCATTATTACAAAAAAAATGACCTGTCACATCAAATGAAGTATTAAGTCACATTTTAGGTGATGATTTGAGTTTAAATTTGTATTTAGATTCCTGGTTCTATAACCTCTAAAAGCAAGTTTATTACTGCATCATGCTCTGTTGCTAAGATATGTTGAAATAATAATTCTATTTTTAGGATATCTAAAGAAAGACTCTGTGAGTCACATCATGTCAAGCCACAGTCTCACCAAGATCACCTGAGCACTCCAGTTCCATGCTCCCAACCACTCCTTTCATCTCACCGCCTTACCTCCCACTCTCCACACACCTGTACTCTATCAGTGATTACTTCTTATGCTCATTTAAGCCACGTGCTGACACCACCACGTCGCCAGTTTATTGTGTGCCTTACTAGCCCCAATATACCAGCGTTTTCTCTTGTCTCAGCCTGTCAAGTTATTGACCTTGCTTCGTTTTTCTGACTATGACTTCGCCTTTCGTAATTGGATTAAAACTGTTTTGAGATTTCCTGTTACCGATCGCTTACCTGCCACAGACTACGAATATGGATCACGGCCTTCCTCTTGTCCTTCCAACTTTTCCCCCTGCCGATAGTTCCCTCTTATGACTGGGATGAAAACGCCCTTTTTGACTGCTTCCTTCACAGACTCTCAGACCCAATTTAAGACGAGCTGGCGGCTCGGGGGCTTCCCTCTGATCTGCAGGGGCTCGTTGATCTGGCATCCCGTATTGATGCCCGGAGACCGGACTTGGTGAAGTATACGACAGCCATGTCTAGCACCACACACCTCGTTACCTGCCTTAGTCACACCCGAGACACCCCCTGAACCCATGCAGATAGGCCGTACGTGCATTTTGACAAAAGAGCATCAGTGCCACAGAGACGACGGCGCCAGCTTCTGCTGCCACTAAAAGGGCAGGCCCCCCTGTAGTTCTGGTGGATGCTGGGGGACCCAGCTTCTAGTTCTTCCCCGGACCAGCGATCATGTTTTTTGGTGATCTTGGCCCATGGTGATCGATCTTACGCCACTCACGTCTTAGTGGACTCCAGGGCTGAACAGAACCTAATTTCCTCCTCTACTTGCCATGTTCCAGACCCTCATTAATGAGGTCCGTAGAAACTTCCTCAATGTTTTTTTGTCTTCGCTCATCTTGATATGATATTCTGATCTTTTCACGCACTGTAAGGGAACACACATGCCACGTACACCAGGTCATAAAAATTTGAGTATCTCCGCCTCCTCTTTGGGTCACTCCATTTCCCCTGCAGGCATCCAGATGGACCCCACCAAGGTCAAGGTGGTCACTGACTGGCCATCACCCTCCTCAAGGTGTGAACTCCAACGGTTCCTGGGGTTCCCCAACTTTTATCATCACTTCATTTAGTTATGACACGGTGGCGGCTCCATTTACGGCACTCACCTCTTCCAAAACCCCATTTCGATGGAACTCACTGGCCGAAGAACTCAAGTGTTTCACCACGGTGCCTGTCCTCATCTTTCCTGACCCCACCCTCCAGTTTGTCATGGAGGTAGATGCATCAGAGACCAAAGTGGGAGCTGTTCTGTTAAAGAGATCCCCTGAGGATAATAAACTCCACCCTTGCTTTTTTTTCTCCCGCCGACTCACAACCCCTAAACAATATTATAGGATTGGGAATCGTGAACTTCTGGCAGTTAAGTTGGCACTCAAGAAATGGAGACATTGGCTGGAGGGGGCAAAACATCCTTTCCTCGTTTGGATGGACCACTGAAACCTTGAGTATCTAAAGACATCGAAGAGACTAAACTCATGCCAGTCATGATGGTTGCAGTTCAATTTAACTAAATGTAGAGTTTTAACGTAATAATGACAATAAATGGCTGCCGGCATTCTTCATCATTAATATGTAGAGTTTACATAATAAAGACAACAAATGACGATTGCATTGTCCACCAATAAGTGTAGACATTTTACTGTGGACACAATGCCAATGCATCCTCCATCATTAATAAGTAATGTTTAGCTCTGGGTCAGAGTTGTATCGAATCTTTAACGATTAGGGTTAATTTGATTAACTGAATCAAAATTTATAATGTTCACTTTATCGACTACCCGTCCAGCGTTTAGCACAATTTTGTGTATCCAGTTCCGGTTATCACATGGCCAACGGCTATAACACAAAATCTAGTATTTAGCAATTATGAGCAAGGTAACAAGATCTGGGCAAATGTTTAGACTTTAAAATGCATGACCAAGACAACAGTACTTTGTAACGCTTAGATTTTATTTTTAAGCTAATTATACGATAACGGGGTCTTAAATCTAAATAAGGGCTAATATTACTTACTTCCAGTGTTGCGCAATCTTCGCGGAGCAAGACAAGACACGTGACAACAACAACTACTAAACAAACCCAAAGTGTATTAAATGAAAAAGACAAATAAACAAATAAGATGCACCAACAAAACAATATATACAAAATATGTACAACTATAAACAATGTGTGGAGTGTATGCGTGTGTGTGAGTGCGTATGTATAAAAGTCCAAGTCTGTGTTATTGTGAGCATAAAATGGTGTATGGGAGAGATGGCTCGGCCTCACCGGTATGTGATGGTAAATCCGGGAGCTCGAGGAAACGGAATGAGATGGGTATTGTTGTGAGTCCAAGGGTAAGTAATCCATGGCAAAACCACAAACAATCTCTCTGTCTCTATTTCACATGCAGCGCGCTGTCCTCATCTCTCCGTCCCGAGTAGTTTGCTGGTTCCGGCTTTTTACCGGGACACGTGACCCAATAGGTCATCGGAGTTCCCCCTATTAGCCCATTTTAGCCTATGTAAACTAACCCCTTATTGTGGCTGCGCTACAATTTTATAAAGAAACAAGAATTTATTTGACTAGTCTACGATACATGAAACACGAACACACACACAAACAGTTTGGAAGGTGAAAATGAAATGAAGTTATTCTAGTACTGTTTACTAGATCAACGAAAGTCACAATAGATGAGTCTTGGGTTTAATCTGACGGTTTAGTTATGAAACAAGCACCAACTTCAGCAAGTTATGCAGCTTTGTTTGTTTCCTTGCGTTATGTTTCGTTCTCATCCGTTGGTTCGCCTCCAGCGAAGGGAATCACGACATTACCGATAGCTGCAATCTGGAACTTCTCCTGAGGTTTCTTTTGTTGTGGGACTTTGGAGTTTTGGCATGAAGTTTCGTTGAGAGTTCTTGAAGAGTGGATGACGCCAGCAGCGGCGGCGTACCACCGCAAGGGCGGGAGCCCGAGCTGCTTGGAAGATGTTGTAGGTTGCAGTTGTGATGTTAACTTCTCTTCTCCACTACCACTACCGTAGACTTCCTTAGGGTTTTTGTCCCTTCGGGGTCAGTCCGTCCCACGGGTGATTGGTCCAATCGAATGTGGTTGCAGGGCTTAGCCACGCCTCACATGGTTCCTCCTGTGCATAAATTAGCCTGGTGTTTCGGCTGTCACGTGTGACCCATCTAGTTGAAGTTTTTAATACTTTATAAAAAGAAATTTTGCATGAGCTCGGTTCATGCTACCAATTTCTCATGTTCACCAACATTCTTGAAATAAAGCCAGCTTGAGATTGACACCAAACATTACATATCTTACCCACTCATTTCTTCCTTTATCTAATAAAAGGGTTTGTAAATGCTGATTACACCTTTAAAGTTATGCAGAATAATCAAACATATACACAGGAATAAAAGGAACTGAGTAAATATATGTGAATACGTTTTGCCCTACTGGTACACATTAAAGATGTTTAAAATAGCGTCTATGCCATATGCCTTTGTTCATGGAAAGGCATGTCTTCCGGAGGTCAAGAGAGTGTCCAGGTGTGATAGGTTCTCCCCCTCAGCTCGGGGTGAAGCTGTAAAACTGTCTTCTTTGTTTACTGGATCGCCGATTTACACCCTCGGTTACGGGGTCTACTTCAATGCATCTGGTCTTGTGGAGTTTCTTAGTTTTACAGATGTCCCCCTTAAGACAGCGAACCAGATAAGGTTATCAGGGTGGCGCCATGCATGCTGGGAGAGGGGGTTCAGGAATGTGATCCATTGACTGTTCTCTCTATGGGAGCTCTGTTATTTGCTACATCAATAAATTTTATTTGTATAGCACTTTTAACAATTGTCATTGTCGCAAAGCAGCTTTACACAATCAAAAGAATTATTTAAGTTTGTATGGAATATGAATGTATATGAATCAGACTGATCAGATTGTCCCTGGTGAGCAAGCCGAGGGCGAAAGTGGCAAGGAAAGACTCCCAGAGATGCTAATAGGAAGAAACCTTAAAAGGAACCAAACTTAACAGGGAACCTATCCTCATGTGGGTAAAACAGGAAGCAGGAATTGATCTGCATTCATACTGTGTGTTAGGTGGCAGCCAGTTCAGCTATAACAGTTGATGTTAATTGATGTTAATATAAAGTCCAGGTAGTTATTGAAGACTCAGGTAGACTTGTAAGAAATTCCAGTCTTGAACTATCAAGCAACTGCAGCCAAGTCAAGTCTTAAGAGAAACAGCTGTCAACACCAGTCGAGGCCAGAACCGTCTTTAAGGTAGAGTAAAACCTTCCCCTGACACCAGACGCATCCCACAGAGATACATGGGGCATCCATGTGACGAGATCTCCAACCAGAAGCGGGGCACCAGAATGGGTCAGACAGGTCCGGAGGGCAGAGGGAGTCTGGATCACTGGCAGCTTAGGAACGACATGTGTAGCTTGACAGAGAGAGGGAAAAGAGAGAGGGAGAGAGGAAAGAGAGAGAGATAGAGAGAGGGAGAACAGGAGAGGGGAGAGCGGAAATGGAAGGATAACAGTTAGGTATGGTTGCAGTCACATAATGTATAATATGAATGAATATTTAGTGTAGAGTGCAAGCAGAGACTCCGGCGGGACTAACTATAACAGCATATAAGAGCCAGAAGGAAACACAGACATGAGGGGGAACTGGGATGTAAAGCAAACAATCACCTCACCGTCAGCAAACCTGAGTGATTAATGAGAGTGGGGAAGACATGATCTAAACATACCAGTTCTATGTGCATATGTCGATGAGTCCCCCAGATCTGCTCCTTTACCTAAGGCAAATCTATTTATAAAAATGTTTGATTAAATAAATAGGTTTTTAGCCTGAACTTATACACTGACACTATTTGGAAGAGTATTCTATAATTTTAAGTCTTTGTAAGAAAAAGCTCTGCCCCCAGCTTTTGTAATACATGGTACTGATAAGCAGCCTGCATCCTTTGATCGAAGTAGGCGTGGCGGATCGTGAGACACTAGCAGTTCACTTAGATACTGCAGCGCGAGACCATTTAATGCTTCATATGTCAAGAGTAGTATTTAAAATCAATGGGAAATTTCACAAGGAGCCAATGAAGTGAAGATAAGGTAGATGTTATGTGCTTGTATCTTTTGGTTCTAGTGAGGACTCTCGCTGTTGCATTCTGGACTAGCTGAAGCTTGTTTATGCATCTAGTTGAACAACCAGAGAGTAAAGTATTACAATAGTCAACCTAGAGGTAATAAAAGCATCAACTACTTTTTCTGCATCATTTAGTGACAGGATATTTCTTATCTTGGCAATATTTCTAAGGTGAAAAAATGCTTTATTTTGAAGCCACATGAGCTTCAAATGAAAGGCTGGAATCTATAATCACACCGAGGTCTTTTACTGATGCATTCGATGGAACAGAAAGGCCATCTAAAGTTACAGTGTGATCTAAAATCTTACTTCTAGTTGAATGCGGTCCTATGACAAGAACTTGTCTTACCTGGGTTAAGCAGAAGGAAGGTTATTAGCATCCAATTGCTTATGTCCTGCACACATTGCTCAACTTTATTAATCTGGTTTATCTCATCAGGTTTTGCTGAGATGTACAACTGTGTGTCGTCAGCATAACAGTGAAAACTAATACCATGCTTACGGATTAATAACTTGGTTCCGGCCTTCCTGCCGACATGAGATCGGTCGAAGACCCTCTTTATTTCTCCAGAATAGGGCTCAAAACTGCCACAACATGAATCGTGCACATCCCAGAGGGCTGTGCTCCACTCCCGGGCCCTACCAGTGAGGAGAGTGATAACGTTGGCTACCCGGGATCTTTATGAAGAGAAGGTGGAGGCCTGAAGTTCAAAAATCAAGGAACATTGAGATAGGAAGGATCTACATGTACCTGGGTCTCCGCCGTAAGTGGGAGGGGCTGGCAGGCGTGGCTCTCATGGGAGATCTGTGATTGTGGTCCGAGCTGCAGGCATCTGAAGGCACTGCATTCGGGCGGTGAGGTCAGCGAGCATCTGCCTGGTGGTGACAAGCTCCTCCTAATGTTTACCAAGGAAAGCGTCTGATTCTTCAGCGTCTGTCTCACTCTGTCTAATCCTGCTGGATCCATAGCATGGCCAGATTATTCTGTCAGGGGCGTGGTCTTCGTCGGTTTGTAAAGGCGGGTCCAGATGCAGGTGTAGAGGCAGGGTGATAACTGTTCTCAGGTTGTATGAGTGGGTGTGTGCGCACAGAGCCAGGAAATCCTCTGGCGCTGGAACTGTGCCAAGAGGGTGGAGCTGAATCGTAGTCGAGGAGGAGAAGCGCGGGTCGGTGTCGTTTAATCCATCAGTGAAGCGCAGGTGCGGTAGCGTGAATGCAAAGTCCGTAGTCGAGAAAACGCGCGTTGGGTTGAGAGCCGTGAAATCCGTGAGCGTGGTATCTGTGCCGAGACGTGAAGACAAGCCATAGTCGAGAGAGCGAGCGCTAAGGCCTTGTTCACATGGTCGTTAAGTTTTTGGATAAGCGAACTTGCTCTAAACGTCCTAGATGTTTATGTTGCCTTTTGTAGTGGCGCTTGATTGACTTCTACACCGGCGTTCTATTGTCTCTGTCTAACGTCAGCCTGCAGCCCAAATTGTAGTTTGTGTGTTAACCTTTGGGGGCAGTGTGTTGGAAACTGGATATGAAAGCCCGCTGCTACCGGGTTCACTCTCTGACTGCACAGCGGCGGATTAATATATATGTATGGTAATATATATATATGGTATATGAAGAAATGCGAAAATTTCCGCGCAAGTTTTTCAACAATAATTTTTTTTTATTTTGCCCTTTTTTCACATTTTCCTATGTATAGCATGTAGGATCATGGGATATATCCGATCCTCCGAAGCGTAAAATGAACGTTAAGAAAACGCACTAGAAGCGGTTTCCTTGCGTTCGTTGGGTTTTGAGCGCCAAGAAAAAGCTGCATGCAACGTTTTTTTAATGCCGTATAAAGGCGCAGACGGACAAACTCCTATGTGTAGAAAACACTCGCCGCTTGATCCGCGCTAACCGGAATCTACAAACACAAGAAAAAAAAAAACGCTTGATTTTAACGCCAGAACAAAGTCAGAACAGGGAAATCAATCAGTGAGGCAAACAAATCAGAATCGTGAAGCAATAAACAAAAAATGAGAAACGGGAAACTTGGCAACGTGAAGGCAATCAAAATAAACGCAAGAGAATTGGTTAGGATACTTAATAATCTGGCAAGAACGTGGTGCGCTGCGCTTCCTTATAAACTCAGAGAAATCATCACTGGATGAGAAACTGGTGTGCAGGTGGGGGCAGTCCGGGGACATGGGAGGTTACATGGCAGCGTGGGAAAACAAGGGGGTGTGATGAAGAGCATGACAGCATGGGAAAGAAATGTCAAATAACAGACGTGGTCTTTGATCTGCGTGATGCGCTGAGAGTGTGACATTCAAAGAATCCGAGAGAGACTTACATCTTGTGTACAATTGAAATCAATAAATTTGGTCCTCACATCAAAATCTGTTCGCCCCTTTTTTCATTTACGTTATTTTGAACAATCAAACAATAAAAAAACTGGTTAACATAAACAACAGTATGAGCCTCTCATTCTGTAAACATGTAACATTTTTAGGACAAAAGAGAGAATAAGGCTGTTTAAACTACATGAAACATGGAAATTCTTCATAACATATAATGTCATCAATAGACATTCTCTCACAACTGCAGAAACAAAATAAGTGATTCAAACTTAATGCTCATCACCACACTTCTGCATCACCCATTAACACTGTATATGAGTAGCTTGTATTTTTTCTTTGCATATAATAGAAGTTCATATTAACATTGGGAACACAGAGCATTAAAACACCTCTATTTTTCTGTCCTTTTCAGTAAAACATGATTAATAACTTTTTTTTGGAACAGTAAAACCAAATAACACTCATTCTTTAGCTTCACACTCAGATGGCCTATGGAGCGGTTTTCTCCCATCTTAAATAAACAAAATAACTATGCTTTAATGATGCTGTTTCACATACACACAAAAACAGATTTAATACTCTAATGAAATGGATTATGTCCCATATGCTTTAAGCCATGGCTTTGATTTGGTTCACTCACATCAACATGTCCCAATCAAGTCACCAGAAAACCCATTACACAGCCACGCTAACCAACAAAACACTAAGCAGTTTCAATTTACCCATGATACATGCACATCTTATGCTAGTTTGCTATTTACTAAACTTAAACTTGAACTATGGGATCACACTGCTTCCAGGTAACAGTCGTGACATTTCAGATAATTTTACACCCTTAAAGGGCCAGAGTTCAATTACTATCCCTTAGATAGTAGACACCATTTGTGCAGTGGATTCAAGCAGGGATACAAATAACCATTCCTGTAATTAACAGGTCATCTTTTTAACCTGGGTGCATATAATTATATTCTTATTGCATATTCTTATATAGAATACTCTCTTTTTTCTATTAATGTTTTTAAGTTGTTAAATTTTTTTAGTGCATATCATACAGTGTATGACTGTGTGTAACAAATAAAATTTTAATTTTAATTTAAAGCCGCCATGCAACAAAAGCTCCAACCAGAAGCAGGGCACTAGGATGCGTCACACAGGTCTGGCGGGCAGAGGGGTTTGTATCACTAGCAACTCATGTGTCATGTGTAGCTCAACAAGAGAGAGAGAGAAAGAGAAGTTAGGTATACTTACAGTCTTATAATAATTTAGTGTATACTGTGGCGTGGGTGAGGCGGCGCCGTTGTAGACCATCATGCGTTGCGGGGGGGTTTGTTCTATGTGTTCACCCTGTTGGGGAAGGGTGCTTGGATTAGTGGCTTTGGCCAGGTTTGTGTGTTAGAGTGTGCGACCTGTTGAATGTGTTCATGATTAGGCTAAATTGGGTGTAGGTTCTCGTGTGAATGTGCTGTTCATGCTGTGCTGTGTTAAATAAAGTACTCCCAGCCATTGCATTGGGCAGCAAATAAAGCTCACTCTTCTCTCCAGATCTTTCTAGCATAAAAACGCTACATTTGGTGTCAGAAATGGGATGGAGAGTAATGGGTTCGAGCAGACTCTCAAGGACCTAAGGAAGATCCAAGTAAGCCGGAAAGTAGCAGATGAAGAAAGAAAGAACATCTTCCTGATGAGCATTCCGGCTCTGGATCTTGGGACGGAAGCGGATCCTGGACCGGACTCATCGAGGGTTCCAGCGGCGGAGCAAGATACAGCTTTGTGCGACGTCAGCCGGCGAGGCGAGCTGCAGCTACGTCTTCCTGCCTACAATGGCGGCGTTGAACCCTACACATTCCTTACTCAAGTGGAGCTAGCCGCCGACTTTGCGGGCTGGTCCCTAGCGAAAACAGCCGTCAGAGGAGCACTCTCGCTGGAGGGTGACGCGCTCCGCTCCTAGGTCTGGGGGGCTCCAAGGGGAAACCGCCTCCCACAACAGTCTTTGTTCCCCCAACTAGTGCATTCAACTTCCGGTCGGGACATGTAGGAGATCACACTGGGGTCTATGTGAACTGTGTCCAGGACGACGTCTTACTATGGGCGCTCATGAAGATACGGGCTTGTCGCACGGTGAGAGTAAAAGTAGGTGAGCATATTCATTCTTATGAATTCTTTGTGGGAGATATTGAGGATGATTGCATTTTGGGGTTGGAAGTTTTAGAAAAGTGGGGTGCCGTGCAGAATGTAAATGACGGAACTCTGCGTGGTAACTTCGGGTTAGCTAGGTTGCTAATACCCAAACCACAGCCGCACGTGTTAGTAGCACACACCCTGGGGGATGGGACTTCCGGTGGTCGCGCCATATAAACATCCGGTAGCGGACCGAGCGAGTATACTGAGCGAGTTTCTGCAGCATAGCAATGCGGGATCAAACACAGACCAACACTTTGAAGTCGTTCCTTCACGAATTTTCGCGGTAGAGCGCGAGTGCACCCATACTAATTTGGTGCAGCACACGATTGATACGGGAAACGCAGCTCCTGATTAACGAGCTATCGCCGAACAGAAGCTACGTGAGATGGCCGACTCGGGCATCATAGAGCCGGCGTCCGGACCGTGGTCTTCACCGGTTGTGCTCATGCATAAAAAGGACGATTCTTGGCTGTTTTGTGTCGATTACCGGTGGTTAAACGAGGTAACGCGAAAGGACTATTATCCATTGCTGCAGATAGATGATGCGCTGGAACATGTTGCGGGCTCGGCTTGGTTTAGCTCATTGGATCTGCGTAGCGGGTACTGGCAAGTAGTTCTCGCGTTCTCGATCGGGCAAGGGCTATGGCAATTTCGGCGCATGCCATTCGGTTTATGTAACGCTCCAGCTACTTTTGAACAGTTGATGGAGAAAGTGCTGGCAAATATTACTCGCAGCCATTGTGTGGTCTACCTGGATGATTTGCTGGTGCGCGGGAAGGAGTTTGAGGGCGCGCTAGCTAACCTACGAGAGGTATTTCTGGCTATCCGGCGGGCGAACTTGCAGCTTAATCCCAAGAAGTGCCAACTGTTGCGACCCGTTTTTCTTGGTCACATAATTAGTGCCCAAGGGATTGCTACTGATCCAGCAAAAAACGCTGCGGTACAGAATTGGCCCGAACCAATAAATGTGTCGCAGCTACGCACCTTTCTCGGGTTAGCTTCTTATTACCGCTGGTTCGTGAAGGACTTGCTTTCGCCCGGTTGCGAAAAGATTTGGTCACGTCTCCCGTTCTTGGGTATCCGGATGCATCTCGCACGTTCATCCTTGACACAGACGCAAGCGATGTGGGACTGGGGGCTGTCCTGTCTCAGGTTTCCGAGGGCAAGGAGCGTGCTATCGCCTACTTCAGTCGTGCATTGTCTGGACCTGAGAGGAATTACTGCGTCACATGGCGCAAGCTGCTAGTGGTCATCGCGGCTCTTAAACATTTCCGGGCATATTTATACGGGCAACCCTTCTTGCTGTGGACTGATCACGCTTCGCTGGTTTGGCTGCTCAGTTTTAAAGAGCCTGAGGGGCAGTTAGCGCGCTGGCTTGCGCGGTTAAAGGACTACAATTTGACCGTTCAACACCGAGCAGAAAAATTACATGCTAACGCTGATGCTTTATCCCTCCTGCCTTATCCATGCAGCAAAGCGCGTTGTCGGTACTGCGAGCGGGTTGAAAAGCGTGTGGGTGGTTGCGACGTAGGACACTCTTCGAAACCTTCGACTCAAAACTTTCTTCCCGTGCAGTCTTCCGAACTCTCCAGCAGTGATCAGCCGTCCGAGCCAGTGTGCAGCCGAGTTACTGCGTCGTCTAAGGCATCACCCGTAGTCACTTCGCCTCTGCCACAGCTGGACCAGGATCAGCTTATTGCCGAGCAGGAGAAGGATCCGGTCCTGCACAAGGTACTGAGTTGGGTTAAAATGGGCCTGAGACCGGATTACACCGCAATCGCTTATCTAGGGCTAGAAGTAAAATCTCTCCACTCCTAGTTTACGCACCTGCCGTTGCACGAAGGATTACTCTACCAGCGCGGGCGAATGCTTTTAGCTGCTGATGCCACGGGCTTTACGGACGTGTGTACTGGGTTTGGTGCATGGACATTCTGGTTCGGCACACTTTGGAGTGACTAAAACGCTGCAGCGGTTGCACGCTCGGTTCTACTGGCCGGGCTGTCATACGGACAGTGAACTCTTTGTCCACTGATGCGACCTCTGCATGGCAAAGAAGGGCGCTACCCAGTGCTGCAGGACTTTGGGGTGGGGGCACCTATGGAGCGTATGGGCCTGGACATTCTCGGCCCGTTTCCGATCCCGGTAACCACTATGTGCTGGTAGTCGTGGATTACTTCACAAAATGGCCGATGCTGAGGCGTTTGCTGTTCCTGACCAGAGCGCTTCTACCATGGCTCAAGTGCTGGTGGATAAGGTGTTCAGCTGATTTGGCGCCCTGGAGCAGTTACACAGCAATCAGGGGCAAAATTTCGAGGCGGAGGTGTGTGCGGCAGTGTGTGAGCGCCTCGGGGTGAAAAAAACCTGCACCACACTCCTTCATCCTCAAAGTGATGCCCTCGGCAACGGGACTGGGACGAATACCGGGCATACCGCACAGCGGTACAGAAGTCATCGCAGCTAATGCCAGCTGCTTTAATGTTCGGACGCGAGCTGCGCACCTTCGTGGACCTGATGTTTGGGCCACCTCACCAACCGGATTTACCCATGAAGCCTGGGCTGGATTACTTTTGTTCCTTGAAGGACAAACTGTTTCGGGTCCATTAGTTGGTGCGTAAACACTTGGCGGATGCTGGGTATTCATTCCTCTCGGGAAGGTGCTGATCTCCAAGTGTGTGAGGGCAAGATGGAGTGTAGTGGAGATGGCATCGTCCGTTGAGCGGTTAGGACGATACGCAAATTGCAGTGGGTCCAGTAAAGGGGGCAGCAGCGTCTTGATGTGTCTCATGACGAGCCGCTCGAAGCACTTCATGATGGTGGGTGTAAGTGCAACGGGACGGTAGTCATTGAGACAGGACACAGTAGACTTCTTGGGCATGGGGACGATGGTGGTGGCTTTGAAGCACGTGGGAACGACGGCGCTGCTCAGAGAGATGTTGAAGATGTCGGTGAGAACATCTGCCAGCTGTTCAGCACATTCTCTGAGCACTCTGCCTGGGATGTTGTCTGGTCCAGCAGCTTTACGTGGGTTGACT
This sequence comes from Clarias gariepinus, assembly GCF_024256425.1. NCBI lineage: Eukaryota > Metazoa > Chordata > Actinopteri > Siluriformes > Clariidae > Clarias > Clarias gariepinus. The sequence continues at coordinate 431,865 of NC_071117.1, read as the reverse complement.
CTGCGTAGAGTTTTCCTCACCTCAGCTGTAGTGAGACACAGCACCTGGTCGTTCGGAGGAGGGGTGGACTTCCTCGCCGCCATGTCGTTCTGCCTGTCGAACCGAGCGTAGAAGTTGTTCAGCGCATCTGGGAGGGAGCCGTCACCGTCACAGGCAGGTGATGTCGTCCTGTAGTGAGTGATGGCTTGTAAGCCCTGCCACATGCGCCGTGTGTCGCCGCTGTCCCTGAAGTGATTGTAGATTCTCTGGGCGTGTGCGCGCTTTGCCTCTCTGATGGCCCGAGATAGTTTGGCCCTTGCTGTTCTGAGGGCCACCTTGTCTCCCGCTCTGAAGGCACAGTCTCGGGTTGTCAGAAGTGCACGCACCTCCGCAGTAATCCACGGTTGTTCTTGGAGACAGTGACGTCATCGGTGCACTTGTTAATGTAGCTGGTCACTGATGACGTGTACTCCTCCAAGTCAGTGAAGTCACCGTAAGTTGCAGCCTCCCTAAACATGTTCCAGTCAGTGCTCTCGAAACAGTCCTGAAGAGCAGAGATGGCTCCTGCTGGCCAGGTTTTCACCTGCTTTAGAACCGGTTTTGAGCGCCTGACGAGTGGTTTGTATGCTGGAATTAGCATAACAAAGATGTGGTCTGAGTAGCCGAGGTGGGGGCGGGGCTCTGCCCGATATGCGCCGGGGATGTTTGTGTAAACAAGATCCAGCGTGTTTTTCCCTCTCATTGCAAAGTCCACATACTGATGGAATCTAGGAAGCACTGACTTGAGATTTGCATGGTTAAAATCTCCGGCAACAATAAACAGTCCGTCCGGGTGTGTATTTTGCAGTTCACTGATCTTTGTATACAGTTCCCATAGCGCTTCCTTAGCCCTAGCGCTAGGTGGAATGTACACTCCGATAATGAAAACAGTGGTGAATTCCCGTGGTAAATAAAAAGGTCTGCATCTAACAATCACAAACTCCACTAGCAATGAGCAATAACTAGAAACTAGCACAGAGTTCTTGCACCATTTCGTGTTGATGTAAACACACAAGCCGCCACCGCGAGTCTTACCACACAGAGCTGCATTCCTGTCGGCGCGAAACGAGGCTAGCCCGTCTAGCTGAATAGCGGCGTCCGGTACTCTGTCGCTGACCCATGTCTCCGTGAAAACAAAGACACAGCAGTCTCTAACCTCACGCTGTGTAGCCTGCTGAAGTCGGATGTAGTCCAGTTTATTGTCCAGGGAGCAGACGTTGGATAGGATGATGGACGGGAGAGCCGGCCAGCTAGGGTTTGTTTTTAGCCTAGCACAGACTCCCGCCCGCTTGCCGCGCTTCCGCTTCCTCGCGCACCGCTTCCGATGACCCTTCCTCCGGCCGCCGGCATCAGGCAACGCCGAGGCTTTGAGGCCTGGTTCGCGCAGCAAGCCGAGGTCGCGTAGCTTTTCCCGCAGCTCATCGTGGATGTTGTTACCCGGGTTATTTAGGAACAAAAGTGTCTGGCTGTTGTATGTACGGACACCAGTCGCGACGATATCCATACACGGAGTAAGATAACCGCGTTACACACAAAACGTAAACAACGTAAACAACGTAGCACCATTTTGGCTCCGGAGCGGCCGCTGCGTGCTACTGCCGCGCTGCCATCTTGGATCTCCTGGATATAGCTACATACACCAGCCTTGGTTAACTGGTAGAGGAGGAGGCGTCGCAGTTATTCACAATGATAATTTGTTTATTATACAAAAACACAGACACAAATTTAATTCATTTGAAGTTCTCTATAGTAACATAAGTGTAGCTACAAATATAGTCAGCTAAATTAAGTCATCTCAGTCAATCCTGATAATCGTTATTTACAGACCTCCAGGGTCTGAATTTCTTTTTGAATTTGCAGATTTCCTCCCAAACCTAGTCGTTTCCGTAGACAAAGTGTTAATTGCTGGAGATTTCAATATTCATTTTAAGAATCCAGAAGACCCTCTGCGCAGAGCATTTATGTCCATACTGGTCTCAGTAGGAGAAAATCAGTGTGTGGTAGGACACACTCATAAAGCAGGTCACACTTTAGATTTAATAATATCTTTCAGATTAAGTATAAGAAATTTACAATATTTACAATATTCACAATTCCACTGTCTGAAGTTATATCAGATCACTATCTTGTCTCAATTAAAATCTGTTATAGTGATAATGTATGTCGCAGCACCACGCTACCGTTCTTAACGTACATTTACATCAAATACCACACAGAGCTTTACCAGTAATCCCCCAGTGTTAACAACTTTGATTGAATCACCATCTGACCCCCCATAACTCGATCGGGTGACTGAATATTTAGAGTCGACGTTCCATTATACCTTAGATAATGTAGCTCCAGTTAAAAGAAAAATTATTAGAGATGAGAAACTCACTCCCTGGTATAATGACCATACACATACTTTAAAACAGATTGCTCGGAAATTAGAACATAAACGGCGTCAAATTAAATTGTTAGTATTTTAAATAACATGGAAGGAGAGCATCCTGAATTATAGAAAAGCTCTAAGTGTAGCTAGATAAACGTATCTCTCGACTCTTATAGAAAATAACAAAACTAATCCTAGATTTTTATACATTTTAGCCAAATTAACTAGAAATAAGACAACTTCAGAAATCTCCACAACATCATTATGCAATAGTGAGGACTTTATAAACTTTTTTAATAATAAAATTGTAAATATCTGGTATAAAATTAAGGCTTTGAAACCGGACAATGCAATTGATGCAGATGTTAAACTAACTATCAGATTGGTATCTAGAATACTTTACTCCCCTTGAAGAGAATTAATTAATTTCACTCATCCCTTCTGCAAAATCATTAACCTGGCCTGGACAACGTCACAGGGGCGGGGCACCAAAAACCACAGCGGCTGGTCGCTGATGATTATCTACCGTCTTGCAATCGACAGCACACTATAAAAGGCTTGCAACTGGAGCGCTTGGTGAGTAGGATACAACCGATACCTTTAGTTTCCTCTTCAGACTCAGACCAAACAGAAGAGACTACCATTTGCCGGAGGCCACTGCGGAAGAAGGCTGCGTCTTCTGCACCTTACCGCTCTCCTCACCCCCAAGCACTCCCCGTCACTAACAATGTCTGCTTGTGTGCGTGGGTGCATGCCTGACCGCGGGAAATAAAAGTGAAACTGAAAGTAAAAGAAATAAACAGAAATGAGCGGTGCATACTACACAACTGTGTTTGTCGTTATCTGTGTAATTCTGTGTTAAACTGGTCCTGCGACACTGGTGGAGAATGTGGCCTGGAAACACAGATCCGGAGGCATCCCCTGATCCCCCTGTCCCTCCGCCCCTCCCCCCCACTCGGTCTCCGAGTTCCTGGGATACCTGTATAAAACAAACATTCAGCAGCAGAGAATGCTGCAGCAGCTAGCCCAGGGACTCCAAACAGCAACACAAGAACTCGTGCGTATGCAACAACAGCGGATGCTGGAGACCCCCCCTTCCCGACCCCCGCAGAGATGCCCAGCGACTCTTAACAAAGCTTACACCCCATGACGAACTTGAAGCTTTCCTACAAACTTTTGAAAGGACAGCAGAGATCGAGGGATGGGCTCGCAGAGACTGGAGCACGTTTCTCGTCCCATTACTAACGGGGGAAGCACATACTTTACCCTAGCAGCCGACGAAGTGGAGGATTACGATAGGCTGAAGTCAGAGATTTTAGCCCGCTGTGGGCTATTCAGCGGACAAGCTGCACTCAAGTTCCAGCGCTGGACATACGCCCCTTAGGCCCCTCCTCGTGCCCAAGTTGACCAGCTAATGAAAATCGCGGTGAGATGGCTACAGCCAGACATCCTGTGGGCATGGGAAATTACGGAGCGGGTCGCGATGGACAAAGTGCTGCGCTCACTGCCCAGAGAGGAAAAAAAAAGCTGTAGGAATGCGGGGTCTAGGCTCCCTATGAGATATGACAAAGGCGCTAGAATGTGCCCTGGTGACACTCTCGATAACGCCGGAGAAAAAGGGCTTTCCAGTTAGAAGCCCACCCCGCTACCTGCAACCGCATCGCCGCAAACCTCCCCCACCGCTATGCTGTGCGGATACGCCACAAGACTGGTCCTGCGACATTTAGATTCTATACCGACACATTTTCTTAAAGAGATAGTACCAGCAATATCAGAACCCCTGTTGAGAATAATTAATTCCTCACTCAGCATTAGGTATTTTCCAAAACCTTTTAAATTAGCAGTTATTAAACCAATTATTAAAAAACCTGCTGTCCAATTACAGGCCAATATCAAACCTCCCCTTCATTTCTAGGATTCTCAAAAGATAGTAGCTGAGCAGCTATGCTCATATCTACATAAAAATAGCATACATGAACTGTATCAGTTAGGATTTAGGCCCCATCACAGCACAGAAACAGCACTCGTTAAAGTAGTAAATGACCTCCTATTGGCCTGTGATCAGTGTTGTGTAACTATGCTTGTAATACTCGACCTCAGTGCAGCTTTTGACACCATTGATTATGGTATTCTTCTTCGCAGATTAGAAAATGTAGTAGGTATTAAGGGCACAGCCCTCTCCTGGCTCAGATCCTAGCTTATCAGTATGTAAACTTAAATGATATGACCTTTCCAAAAGACCGGGCATAGAGGGAGAAAAGAAGAGGACCAAGTACTGAGCCGTGCGGGACACCAGTAGAGAGTCTACGTAGGGCAGATGTAGATCCCCTTCATGTTACCTCATATGACCTATCTTCTAGGTAAGAAGCAAACCATTGCCAAGCTGTTCCACAAATTTTAAGGCTTGTAAGAATAGATAATAAAATCTTGTGGTTCACCATGTCAAATGCAGCTGAAAGGTCCAGGAAGATGAGGAGAGATGACAGTTTAGCAGATTTAGCAGCATGGAGCTTCTCAGTGAGTGACAGAAGGGCAGTCTTTGTAGAATGTGCCACTTTGAATCCAGATTGGTTGGGATCATTAAGGTTGTTCTGTGCGAGATAAAGAGACATTTGGTTATAAACAGTTTTTTCAAGAATTTTGGAAATAAAAGAGACAAGTGATACTGGGCGATAGTTGTGTTGTAAATAAAAATAAGATCTTCTGGATCTGACCAGAGCATTTGATGATCAAGGAATCAGGAGACTCAGAGCCAGGCTTCAGCTGGAGAAGATAGTTTAATTTGCATGCATGCGTCAATCAGTCAGCCTGGGCAATGAAATCCGAACATAAATGGCAAAACATCCATTTTATACTACGATGTAAACATCGACCCAAGGCCAAGGAAGGAAAAACAAAGGAAGAAAAATACAATCAAGGTTAAAAACATCATGTGAGAACTAAGTAAACAAGGACACTTATTAAGTAAACAAGGACATGTATTAAGTAAACAAGGAGCTTATAAAGATCACGCTGACATAAGTCCATTATTAATGATTAGTGCCATATTCATACAAAATATTAAGGAAAATTAGAAATAAATCCTTCAATTCCCCCCTGTGAATGCCCTAAAAGCATTCATAACAGCAAGCTTAATCTTTTGACACATGTCTTACAATCCGTAACCACTGGCCAGGCGATTACTCGTTTACATATTCCACAACGGAATAGGACTTAGACTTCTAACCCGCGTACCGAGCATAATATAAGGAAAAGGTCATGTCAAATGTAGGCATTAGGCCTAGGAGTCAATATTATGGTAGTTTCGGCTATTTGAGTGTGTTTTACGCTTTTGGAGACACACCAACAACAGCAACAAAATAGCCACATAAGCCAACAGAAGAATAAAAAGGAAAACCATGAAAGCTAATAGGATTTCACGGCCATAAATCCACCAGGAACCTAGCCAGGCCCCTAGACCATCACTGTTGACTTGATCAATATGTATAACACGGTCACGTAACTCCTCTAAGTTTTTAATGTAGTGAGTTAGGTTTAAGGTAGGGTCAAAAACATCCGTACAACATTCAGGGCCTACAACTGCACAGGTACCCCCCTGTTGTGCTAAGATGTAATCTAAAGCAACTCGATTTTGCAAAATCATCATGCGATGTGATTGTAGTGTGGTAGATATCACACCTAGGGCTTGGGCAGTGTCATTAGCCAATTTCTCAACTTCATGAGATAGGATACGGATCTGATCCAAACTAACCATAATACCATAATTAGGAATAAGAGCACCGAGTGATCTACTCCAGAAAGTCTGACTGCATGTAAAATATTCAACACATGGACGAGGGTCATTAGCTGCAAATGATATCTCCTTGATTGGACTGTTTTCCTTATAGGAGCGTGTGTGAAGTTGATAACTCACTGGGCACTTTTGTTCATTACTACTAAATGTAAAAATAGCATCAACTTCAGAATAAAAAGCAATATCCGACAGCAGCTTATCTGTCACAGAGATAGGAATTTCAGATTGGTTGATTGAGTCGGCAAAGGATTGATATCCCTGTTTCGTTGGTAAGAGTGTTAAGGTACCATTGTCATGAAGGTTAGCATTTGGGGGTACCTTTTGAACTCCCCTCTCTATGGCAGTGTGCACTTTCCCGTTCTTATACCAAATGCATTCGACTTCCTTGCAATTTACTGGTCCACAAGAACTAGGAACATCTAAATTAATTTCTGAGCGATCTGTAGGAAGCCGGTGTATTAAAATTACATGCTGCGGAGTAGAATTAGCAGGTCCGTTCAAACTTGTTGAACGGACCTGTTACTCGTAACTTGGTTCTTAGGATTCGAGTGTCGAGGTCTCATGGCAGGAAGAAGATAAATTAAAGAACATCGGCCATTGAATCTCGCAGGTAATTCGCTATATGCGGTACTTCCGCACAACCAGTAGGTACCAGAAGGAGCTGGAACGCGACAGAATTTATTAATTGAGAGCCAATTAACCCATGGACCAGGTTTAGAAACACAATCAAGTATAGAATGAGCTATAACTTTAGGTTGAACCTGAGAAATGTGTAAAATATCTTTTACCTGAAATTTACTGAGTTCGACGATAAAAGTGCACAATGGCCCAGAGATTTCACCCATAAAGGGAGAGTCCTTTACATGATTTTCAACACACCATGGAAATTTAGTCAAGGTAATGACGTCAGTTATACTATGAGAGGGAAGATAAGTCTGATTACAGACGTCCACCCCTGGAGAGCAACACTTAGTGGTGACTGCTTGAGTTACATTATGACAAGTAGTTATGTTGAATTCTGATACATTAATATGCAATAAAGCACAAGTGTCACAGACTGAAATGGCATGTCCTGACCACGCAATGCCAGCAGAGACACTTACTGGATGAGGAATGCACACTTCAATTCAATTCAATTCAATTTTATTTGTATAGCGCTTTTAGCAATTTTCATTGCCGCAAAGCAGCTTTACATAGTCAAAAGAATTATTTAGGTTTGTATGAAATGTGAATTTGTATGAATCAAAATGGTCAGTTTGTCCCTGGTGAGCAAGCCGAGGGCGACAGTGGCAAGGAAAAACTCCCTGAGATGGTAATAGGAAGAAACCTTGAGAGGAACCAGACTCAACAGGGAACCCATCCTCATTTGGGTGAAACAGAAAGCAGTAAATGATCTGCATTTATACAGTGTGTAGGGTGGGAGGCAGTTCAGCTATAATAGCTGATGTTAATTGATGTTAATATGGAGTCCAGGTAGTTATTAAAGACCCAGGTAGACTTGTAAGAAGTTCCAGTCATGAACTATCGAACTGTCAAGTCCCCAGAGAAACAGTTGCCAACACCAGTCAAGGCCAGAACCATTTTCTAGGTAGAGAGAATCATTCCCAGACACCAGACGCATCCCAGAGAGACACACGGGGCATCCATGTGACGAGATCTTCAGCCAGAAGCGGGGCACCAGGATGGGTCAGACAGGTCCGGAGGGCAGAGGGAGTCTGGATCACTGGCAGCTCAGGAACGACATGTGTAGCTCGACAGAGAGAGAGAGAAAGAGTGAAAGCGGGGGACAGGAGGAGAGAGGAAAAAGAAAGAGGGGGGAAAGAGAAGAAGAGGAGAGATGGCAGTTAGGTATGGTCACAGTCACACAATGTATAATGTGAATGTATATTAACTGTAGAGTGCAAGCAGAGACTCCGGCAGGACTAACTATGACAGCATAACTAAAAGGGAGAGCCAGAAGGAAACACAAACATGAGGGCTTCCTGACATGTAAAGCAAACAATCACCTCACCGTCAGCAAACCTGAGTGATCAATGAGAGTGAGGAAGACAGCATCCAAACATACCAGTTCACCATAATACTCTACGTCCATGAGTCCCCCAGATCTGCTCCTTTACCTAAGGCTAATCTATTTATAAAAATGCTCGGCTAAATAAATAGGTTTTTAGCCTGGACTTAAACACTGAGACTGTGTCTGAGTCCCGAACACTATTTGGAAGACTATTCCATAACTTTGGGGCTTTGTAAGAAAAAGCTCTGCCCCCAGCTGTATTTTTCATAATACGCGGTACTGACAAGCAGCCTGCATCCTTTGATCGAAGTAGGCGTGGCGGATCGTAAGACACTAGCAGTTCGCTCAGGTACTGCGGCGCGAGACCATTTAATGCTTTATATGTCAAGAGTAGTATTTTAAAATCAATACGAAATTTCACAGGGAGCCAATGGAGTGAAGATAAGATAGGGGTGATGTGCTCATATCTTCTGGTTCTGGTGAGGACTCTCGCTGCTGCATTCTGGACTAGCTGAAGCTTATTTATGCATCTAGCTGAACAACCAGACAGTAAGGCATTACAATAGTCCAACCTAGAGGTGATAAAAGCATGAACTAGTTTTTCTGCGTCGTTTAGCGACAATAAATTTCTTATTCTGGCAATATTTCTGAGGTGAAAGAATGCTATCCTGGTAATATTATCTACATGTGCTTCAAATGAAAGGCTGGAATCAATAATCACACCAAGGTCTTTCACTGTTGCATTTGATGGAACAGAAAGGCCATCTAAAGTTACGGTATGATCTAAAATTTTACTCCTAGCTGTATGCGGTCCTATGACTAGAACTTCTGTCTTATCCGGATTTAGCAGAAGGAAGTTAATTAGCATCCAATTTCTTATGTCCTGCACACATTGCTCAATTTTAGTAAGCTGTTTTTTCTCATCAGGTTTTGCTGAGACATATAACTGTGTATCGTCAGCATAACAATGAAAACTAATACCATGCTTACGGATTATGTTGCCCAGAGGAAGCATGTAAAGGGAAAAAAGCAGTGGACCTAAAACTGAACCCTGCGGAACGCCAAACTCCACTAGAGAACATGCAGAATAATCACCATTTAAGTCTACATACTGATAACGATGGGTCAGATAGGATCTGAGCCAGGAGAGGGCTGTACCCTTAATTCCCACTACATTTTCTAATCTGTGAAGAAGAATAGCGTGATCAACAGTGTCAAAAGCTGCACTGAGGTCAAGTAATACAAGCATAGTTACACAACCCTGATCAGAGGCCAATAGAATGTCATTTACTACTTTAACGAGCGCTGTCTCTGTACTGTGATGAGGCCTAAATCCTGACTGATACAGTTCATGTATGCCATTTCTATGTATATATGAGCATAGCTGCTCCGCTACTATCTTTTCCAGGATCTTAGAGATAAAGGGGAGGTTTGATATTGGTCTGTAACTGGACAGCTGACAGGGGTCGAGTTCAGGTTTCTTAATTATTGGTTTGATTACTGCTAATTTAAAAGATTTTGGAACATATCCAATGCTGAGTGAAGAATTAATTATTCTCAACAGGGGTTCTATTATTGCTGGTACTATCTGTTTAAGAAAATGTGTCGGTACAGGATCTAATATACAGGTTGATGAATTTGAAGAAGAGATGAGTGAAATTAGTTCATTCTCTTCAAGGGGAGTAAAGTATTTTAGGTTCTGGTCTGACATGGCTAGATTAACATCTGCATCAATTACAGTGTTCGGTTTTAAAACCTCAATTTTATGCCTAATATTTACAATTTTATTATTAAAAAAGTTCATGAAGTCCTCACTATTGCATGATGTTGTTGTGGAGATTTCTGCAGTGGTCTTATTTCTGGTTAATCTGGCTACAGCATTAAATAAGAATCTAGGATTATTTTTGTTATTTTCTATAAGAGTGGAGAGATATGTTGATCTAGCTACACTAAGAGCTTTTCTATAGTTCAGGATGCTCTCCTTCCATGCTATTTGAAATACTAGTAATTTAGTTTGACGCCATTTACGTTCTAATTTCCGAGCGGTCTGTTTTAAAGTGCGCGTGTGATCGTTATACCAGGGAGCAAGTATTTATCTCTAATAATTTTTCTTTTGACTGGAGCTACATTATCTAGGGTATAGCGAAATGTCGACTCTAAATATTCAGTCGCCTGATCGAGTTCTGTGGGGTCAGACGGTGATCTAATCAAAGTTGGGAACTCTGGGAGATTACTGATAAAACTCTGTTTGGTAGTTGATGTGAATGTACGTTTCATACGGTAGCGCGGCGCTGTGTGTACATTATTACTGTGACACACTTGAATTGAGACAAGATAGTGATCCGAGATAACTTTAGATAGTGGAATTGTGAATAAATTTCTTATACTTAATCCAAATAATATTATTAAATCTAAAGTGTGACCTGCTTTATGAGTGGGTCCTACTACACACTGATTTACTCCTACCGAGTCCAGTATAGACATAAATGCAGTTCTCAGAGGGTCTTCTGGGTTTTCAAAATGAATATTAAAATCTCCAGCAATTAACAATTTATAAAACAGATTTAAATCACTCAATACACAACCCATGATGCTTATGCTATTTTTAATTAATGATTAAATTAATTAATTAATTAATTAATTAATTAATAAAACTACTTATTGCAATATTTTTCACGACATTCTTAATAATACTTAAATATACGGTAACATCTGTAATTTATCTATACCAGTTGTTGTAGGTACGGAATACAAATGCGGGCTATGTACAGTATTTTACATTACAGTGTATTTTATCTATTTCCGTATAATACACTGGTAGATAATATTTTGCTGCAAAGTAAAGCTTAAAATTAAACTTCTGCTTGAGTTTGTTTTCGTTATATTTTTTATGTTTTCGCTGATGTTTTTTTTTTTTCGCTGATAGTCAAAAATTGGCATAACAAATCGATTAATAACACATAATATCTGGAACAAATATCTGTCCATACAGATCAGTATGTCTTTTGTCATTTAACCAGCATAACGTTCCAGAGGGTTAGCGCCTGTTATCAGGACAGGGATCACCTACAGGATACTACTGTAATTTTTACTGCTTATATATTTTTGCCATAGTTTCATTTGGTTTTACGTGATTTCATGTTTTATTTGTTTGTGTGTGTACGTGTGTGTGTGTGTGTGTGTGTGTGTGAGACAGAGAGTTAGAAAGAGCGCGTGCGCGAGAGAGGGCTTATATTGTGATTTATCCAATGTTACTAAAGCCTGGCTTACTACTACTAATAAAAGTATTTCAATGTAACCCATGGGTCTCAATCACAAAATCAGCCAACGCTGTAAACAGATGACAAGACAAATTATATAGGCTACTCTGAAACGTTAATTTGAACATTAAAAAAAAAAATATATATATATATATATATATATATATATATATATATATATATAGAACAATCGACTATTATTGTCAGGGTTAAGTTTACGGGGCTTCTCAGTCTTTCGTTAATTTTACTACTGACTCGAAACCAATGTGGCTTATTAAAGATGCACTGTTTTATTGGACATGGCTGTTTTATAATGTTCTGCAAAATAAACACAGTCTACGGTTCAAATATACTGTAAACGTCTCAAAGTTATGTCTCTAGATCCTTCTGCAGTAATGTTATCGTGGTGTAAATTATTAACGTATCGATGTATTTCACTTGCAGACAAAATAGTCTAGTAACGAAAGTAATGAATTTGTCACTACTCTTCTCTTACGCAGCACGGCTAAAAAGATAATAAAAATTACACCAATCCTGCCATGATGCTACCCTGCCCATACACAACACTGGCTGGGAAGATGAACTCAGACTTTCCAAAACTTAATATTATTTCATGAGATGAAATTAAGCTAGGACGAAGAGAACAGAAATGAACTCCTCCTCTCAATATCTAAGTAGAGTGTAACTGATCAGCCACAAAATGCCCCCGTGCAACTCTGATCAGTAAAAGCTCACAGACACCAAACCTGCAGCACTTTGGTGTGATTTTTATTATCTTTTTAGCCGTGCTGCATAAGAGAAGAGTAGTGACAAATTTGTTACTTTTAATGACGTGATGTTTGATTGGATGTTATATAATTTCCAAGTTTGATAGTGTCGATTTTAGAGTGCATTACGTGCGATGCGAAAAGGAAGTAAATAAACATGTAGCAATGCAAAGAGGACAAAGCTGCAAAATATTTAGGCAATATAAATTCAACAAAGTGTGATCATAATGGTTGTTGTTGCTGCTGTTTAGGTCATTGGTTCCATCGTGTTACTGAACGCAACTGTGTTCACAAAACCGAGCGTAGGAAAAGAAAAACACTCGCTAACGCGTTTGAATGAAAAGGGGCGGCGGCTTTTCTTTTCTTTCTTTTTTCTCTGATAGGTCATATGAGGTAACATGTTGGGGATCTACATCTGCCCCACGTAGACTCTCTACTGGTGTCCCGCAGGGCTCAGTACTTGGTCCTCTTCTGTTCTCCCTCTATACCCGGTCTCTTGGTAAGGTCATATTATCGCATGGATTCTCATACCACTGTTATGCAGACGACACCCAACTTGTTCTCTCCTTTCCTCCCTCTGACACTCAGGTTTCCACCCGGATCTCAGCATGTCTGGCAGACATCTCATTTTGGATTGCTGCTCATCAGCTGAAGCTCAATCTCAGTAAAACTGAACTGTTGTTTATCGTTTGTGACTCATCTCCAGGTCAAGACCTTGTAATATCCATGGACAACAACCAAATCACTCCTTCAGCCACCGCCCGCAATCTTGGGGTAACCGTGGACAATCATTTGTCATTTTCCCCACACATCGCTAACCTTACTCGCTCTTGTCGATTTTTTCTTTACAATATCAGAAGAATTCGCCCATTTCTTTCTTCACAGGCTACTCAGGTGCTTGTTCAGTCCCTTGTTATTTCAAGACTGGACTACTGCAACTCACTCCTGGCAGGCCTGCCTCTGTCCACGATTCTTCCTCTGCAACTTGTAGCGCAGCCACATAAAGGGGCATTTTAAATAACAGGAAATGGATTAAGGAGCTAATGTGGCTCACCTGTGCACAAAAATTTGCCCGATCTGGTTTTACTTGTCCCCATTGACAGTGTTGGTCACAGGGTAAGCTCTCGCGAGCATGCGCGATCGCAGCGCAAGTGAACCCGGAAGCGGTATAAAGCCGGAACCGGCCAGCGGCCCGACACAGAGAGATTTTTCACAGCGCGCTGCTTTTTCAGAGAGAGAGTTTGTTAGATGGTTCTAAAGGAGTACTTTTCCCCGGTTGGATTATTCCTCATAGACACTTACAATTCACCTCTCGTTCCGTTGCTCGAGCTCCCGGATTTGTCATCTATACCGGTGAGGCCGAGCCAATCTCTCCCGTGCATCATTTTACACACTGCAATAACATTGACTCTGGACAATCATACACGCACTCACACACCCGCATACATCTTACACATTGTTTATATTTGTATCTATTTTGTATATATTGGTTTTGGTGCACCTTGTTTGTTTGTTTGTTGGTTTGTTTGGTTTAATACACTTTGGTTTGGTTTGTACATAGTTATTGTGTCGCGTCTTTACTTGTCCTGTCTTGATTGCGCAATACCGGAAGTGTTGTTTAAAAACCCGTATTTTGATTCTCGACCCCGTAGCAAAGTAACTAGTGGTTTAATTAAATCCAAGCGTTACATAGTGGTGGCCCGTACGTACGGGGAATCGGTATTTTCGGGTATTTTCCGGTTTTGTGTGTCTTGGCAGAACAAAATGGATGCTAACATTGCTAATGCTAATGCTAGTGATGCCGCGCAGGCCGACCTTGCTGTAGCTAATAATGTGCTGGAGGATGTAGATGATGCATTTGTTACACGCCGTAACCCTACAGCTGAAATAACATCATTGATTAGTTCACTATATATATCTGACAGACATGATGATGATAATGATGATGATGATGTTGTGTCTGATATTAATGTTGTGCATACATTGCAAACTGAACTGAATACAATACAAGGAGGATATGGTGGCGCTTACAGACAAAGTGAACACGTAGGAGCAGGATTTTAGACAATCCGTAAACCTCAGTCTGAACAGAGAAACCAGTTTTCGGGATGCAGTGGACGCTAGCTTAGAAGGGCTGGAGCGCTACTGCCAAGAGGCCCTGGAGAAACTGGAAAGAGCTGTCACTGACTGTTTTCTGCGACATGACATAATCTGGGAAAACCAGATGAAAAAACTGCGGCTCACGAGTACGCCCACCATCCAAAGGTTAAAGGCCTACACCCCTGCATCTCCCCAATCTCCTGTTCTACATTCTCCCAGCACGGCGATCACAGCAACTACGGAAAAGGTAAAGCACATAAGCAGTCATAAAACATACGACATTCCTCCTTGTGTTCAACCACACGCTTCTGCTCAGCTTACCTCCTCAGTTTCACCCTCTTCTTCTTTCTTTTATGGCCGACCACCCATCCGCCTGGAGTTTCCAGCCTTTGGCGACGCTTCAGAGACGGTGGATGTTCTTAACTTCATCGAACAGTGTAAAAACTATCTGGAGATCAGACCACTGCCCAGCCCAGAACTGCTAGGAACCCTCAGCACGGTACTACGAGGACCTGCTCTGAGCTGGTGGAAGGCAGAGAAAGGCAAGGTGAAGGACTGGAAGTCTTTTAAACAGGCAGTTATGGCAGGAGCTCTCCAGCTGGTAATCCCACCATCACAGACCCAGACGTTCCTGCAAGACTTTCATCAAAAGCCAACGGGTGGCCACCGGGGGGGGGCTAAAGACACTACTAAGCCTCCTAGACGTCGCCTGGTGGCCCTCAATATGCAAGGACGTCTGGCGGTACGTGGAAACCTGCAAGGTCTGCCAGAGCACCCGGAGCCAGGCCAAGGGAACCAGGGGCCATCGGAGATCGGCCACGCCCTTAGCCCAACATCCCGGTAAACCTGGGGGAAGAGCCGGGAGCTACCACCTGCCAGACCGCCCCAGGGACAGCTGCAGCAGCCTACCACCCAACACTCCACAGACCCAGCCACACTTACAGAACCCAGCTACCCAAGGACCACAGCGGAGGAAGAGACTCAACTACCACCAAGTTAGCCAGCCAAAAATGCCAGCTACCTCAATTCCCGGCAGAACAAGGCGCCAGAGCTACCGGGCGAGCTGGTTTGGCGACGGGCACCCCCTCTTTCCTCTGCCCATCAAAACTTTTCAGTTGAGCTAGCGCCCAAGTGGGAGGGACCAGCAGAAACAAAAAACAAAATAGGACCAAATAATTACACCGTGTCTTGGGGCAATCCACAAAAAACTGGTAAAGTGAACGTGGGTAATATAAAGCGCTTTTACGGACATTCTCCTCAGACGCCGGAGGCTTGGGGGGGGGGTCTATGTAGCGCAGCCACATAAAGGGGCATTTTAAGTAGCAGGGAAAGAGTTACGGAGCTAATGCGGCTCACCTGCTCAATGAAATATGCCCTGTCTGGTTTTATTTGTCCCCATAGACTGTGTTGGTCACAGGGTTAAGCTCTCGCGAGCATGCCATTTTGACCTTTTAACCTTACCATTTTGCTGTTCAATATTGTACTGGTGCAATAGGTTCTGGACCAATTTTCCTATTCGTGAAACAGCACTTAAACAAAGTATCTAAAGTGTTGGTGCCAATAAGTACTGGGACTCCAGGATTAAATTTGTAGTCGGGTATGACGAGTGCTGACGTTGTAACGGTTTCAGCCTATCCAACTATTTTTTAAGGAAAATGCATGTTAACTTTAATGTAGCCCTAATATGGCACCGTTTGCCCCCCAGCCCCTTCGACCTCAATGATAGTGTCCAAGGAAAGGATAAAATGGAATGACAATTAGGCATCATCTCAAAAGACTTTTGACACAGTTTTTTTTTTTGTAAATTTTTTTTTTAGATTTTCTCCCTAATTTAGTCGTGTCCAATTCCTCCCCATCATTAGGGGGATTCCACATTAAGGCTACTACTACCACTCAGTCAGGAGGGCCAAAGACTAACACGTATTTTCTCTGAAGCACGTGATGCCAACCACATCTTTTTGAACTGCTCACTCACGCACCGTTGGGGGCCGGCATAACACACATTTGGAGGTGGCGCTTCTGCTTGCGCAAGCTCACAGACGCCCCTAATTGGTTGTAGAGCCGTAATTAATGTGGGAGCATGAAGTACCTCTCATCCCTCCCCTCTGAGAGAGCTCGGCCAATCAGCTCTCTCTAGATCTCAGGCTGTAAGAGGTTCAACCCTCACACGGGAATCGAACCAGCAATCTCTAGATGATATCCTTGCGGAATGAAGGTGCTTTTGTTAGATGTCATGTCTGAACCAGCATCATCACTACTGACATCACTTGAATCCAGGAAGTGTTTTCAACTTGGCCACATGACTGTTTAGTAGTTGGGGCTAACACTTTGACACTATCTACATGCCAAGTAACTGTGGAGTCTTGCACATTCTTAATCTCTAGGGGAAAATTGGGCTCCATTAGCACAGCAGGGGTGTGTGTATCAAATTCTACTACTACAATAGAGCTCAATACTTGGGGCTACTCTATTACTTTCATGACGACCCCATATTTTCCAAGAGTTTCAGTGATTTCATATTCAGCTTTATTATCAGCAACCCCTAGCACACACACAGTATGATTTTCTTTGACATTGTAGTGTTTCTCTATATCTGAAATACTCATTTTGATTAAATACCCCTTTTTTCCTTACAGAAAATGTCACTCATTTAAATCAAACTACTTGTCCTTGGGCTATAATTATCCTCCTGGCTGGCTCGCCAAAAAATTGTCCTGTAATAGGTAATAATAATATAATAGATAATATAACACCATAATCAATATCGATATGGGCCAGGTTCGATTCTCTGAAAGATAATTAAATAAATATTTAGTCCACTTAATATAAAACTAGAAACAGCCTGCTTTATTGCACAAATAGTAAATTAGCAATTTCTTAAGGAAGAGAGGAATGTACTCGACACAACACAGGAATGTGATAAAGACAATTCAGTTTAAATTTAGAAATAAAAATAAAATAAAGTGTCTAAAAATCCTCCTGGTTTCTTGTGGTATTCACAGGTGTGGTGGAATCTTTTCGTGAAATGTGAAGGCCTTGTTTTCTACTACTACCCATGTAGTGTATAGGTGTGAAATATCAGCTTAGCTGCAGTTGCAGGTGGTTGGACTCCGCTGTAGAACTATTGTCACCAATTTACTGGGTTTGGCTCACGATCGTTCACAACTATACAGTCGATCACATCACACGGCGAACTCAGCAAAGGATAAAAAAAAATAAATCTACATAAAACAACACAATTCACAGTAAAATATTCCTCCAATCCATCCCAGCCTAGTATTATACAACCCCACTTTATAAACAATCTGAAAATTTAATCATAGTGCAAAACATCAGTCACATGCACCAATACATTAGCTTAAACATTTAACAGTGCCCGTGAACATACTGTAAAATTGTGCAAGTAAATCAGGATTAACATGCAGGTTAATCTTCTTAAACCCCAAATATAGAATTTTATATTTATAGCATATATAAATATATATGTACATTTTGTTTCTGAGCACATTATGAATTAAATATAACAAAATCCAAATCCATTAGCCTTACCGACCTCTGTTTGTAAATACAAATTATACAGAAGTATAAATTTATTCTCAACTCTGAATTTTTTTTTCAAACACAACATAAATACTGTGTATACACACACACATACACAACTTGCTGACTATTACTACATAGTTCACACATTGACCAAATGCATTCCTTTCAAACAAAGAAAAAGTAAAACAACTCACCAGAGTTCACAAAAATGCCTTTTTTCTCTCTTTAAAAAAAAAATCAGAACCCCTCTTGTAACAATGAACACTTTCCAAACGAATTGCCAAAAAAAAAACTAACAAAAAATATCTCTTTTGCAGAGCTAAGCACCATGTGTCTTTCTTTTTCTTCTTTGCTTACCCCTATCAGAAAATTAACACAGCGGCCTCCAGTGTGCAATCATGGTACTGCACTAAACCTTAAAGTGCAAAACTTAAGGGGGTTACACACTATAAAATCAAGATTTAATTGAATTTAGATGTAGCTAATTCTGTGTTGATACATCCTTGTACAACCTTATTGCAGAGCTCTGAACACTCTTTACAGCATTGGACCACATATTATATATGTATCTTTTGGTGTCCAGTTTTTTGAGTGGATGAGTCTCGGTTTTGGAGGGTTGATGCGTTTAAAGTGACCCAGTTTGTCATGTGAATTTTTCCGTTGGTTCTGGGTCTCCAATAATTCAATTCAATTCAATTCAATTTTATTTGTGTAGCGCTTTTAGCAATTTTCATTGCCGCAAAGCAGCTTTACATAGTCAAAAGAATTATTTAGGTTTGTATGAAATGTGAATTTGTATGAATCAAAGTGGTCAGTTTGTCCCTGGTGAGCAAGCCGAGGGCGACAGTGGCAAGGAAAAACTCCCTGAGATGGTAATAGGAAGAAACCTTGAGAGGAACCAGACTCAACAGGGAACCCATCCTCATTTGGGTGAAACAGAAAGCAGTAAATGATCTGCATTTATACAGTGTGTAGGGTGGGAGGCAGTTCAGCTATAATAGCTGATGTTAATTGATGTTAATATGGAGTCCAGGTAGTTATTAATTCAATTCAATTCAATTCAATTTTATTTGTATAGCGCTTTTAGCAATTTTCATTGCCGCAAAGCAGCTTTACATAGTCAAAAGAATTATTTAGGTTTGTATGAAATGTGAATTTGTATGAATCAAAATGGTCAGTTTGTCCCTGGTGAGCAAGCCGAGGGCGACAGTGGCAAGGAAAAACTCCCTGAGATGGTAAGAGGAAGAAACCTTGAGAGGAACCAGACTCAACAGGGAACCCATCCTCATTTGGGTGAAACAAAAAGCAGTAAATGATCTGCATTTATACAGTGTGTAGGGTGGGAGGCAGTTCAGCTATAATAGCTGATGTTAATTGATGTTAATATGGAGTCCAGGTAGTTATTGAAGACCCAGGTAGACTTGTAAGAAGTTCCAGTCATGAACTATCGAACTGTCAAGTCCCCAGAGAAACAGTTGCCAACACCAGTCAAGGCCAGAACCATTTTCTAGGTAGAGAGAATCATTCCCAGACACCAGACGCATCCCAGAGAGACACACGGGGCATCCATGTGACGAGATCTTCAGCCAGAAGCGGGGCACCAGGATGGGTCAGACAGGTCCGGAGGGCAGAGGGAGTCTGGATCACTGGCAGCTCAGGAACGACATGTGTAGCTCGACAGAGAGAGAGAGAAAGAGTGAAAGGGGGGGACAGGAGGAGAGAGGAAAAAGAAAGAGGGGGGGAAAGAGAAGAAGAGGAGAGATGGCAGTTAGGTATGGTCACAGTCACACAATGTATAATGTGAATGTATATTAACTATAGCGTGCAAGCAGAGACTCCGGCAGGACTAACTATGACAGCATAACTAAAAGGGAGGAGCCAGAAGGAAACACAAACATGAGGGCTTCCTGACATGTAAAGCAAACAATCACCTCACCGTCAGCAAACCTGAGTGATCAATGAGAGTGAGGAAGACAGCATCCAAACATACCAGTTTACCATAATACTCTACGTCCATGAGTCCCCCAGATCTGCTCCTTTACCTATGGCAAATCTATTTATAAAAATGCTCAGCTAAATAAATAGGTTTTTAGCCTGGACTTAAACACTGAGACTGTGTCTGAGTCCCGAACACTATTTGGAAGACTATTCCATAACTTTGGGGCTTTGTAAGAAAAAGCTCTGCCCCCAGCTGTATTTTTCATAATACGCGGTACTGACAAGCAGCCTGCATCCTTTGATCGAAGTAGGCGTGGCGGATCGTAAGACACTAGCAGTTCGCTCAGGTACTGCGGCGCGAGACCATTTAATGCTTTATATGTCAAGAGTAGTATTTTAAAATCAATGCGAAATTTCACAGGGAGCCAATGGAGTGAAGATAAGATAGGGGTGATGTGCTCATATCTTCTGGTTCTGGTGAGGACTCTCGCTGCTGCATTTTGGACTAGCTGAAGCTTATTTATGCATCTAGCTGAACAACCAGACAGTAAGGCATTACAATAGTCCAACCTAGAGGTGATAAAAGCATGAACTAGTTTTTCTGCGTCGTTTAGCGACAATAAATTTCTTATTCTGGCAATATTTCTGAGGTGAAAGAATGCTATCCTGGTAATATTATCTACATGTGCTTCAAATGAAAGGCTGGAATCAATAATCACACCAAGGTCTTTCACTGTTGCATTTGATGGAACAGAAAGGCCATCTAAAGTTACGGTATGATCTAAAATTTTACTCCCAGCTGTATGCGGTCCTATGACTAGAACTTCTGTCTTATCCGGATTTAGCAGAAGGAAGTTAGTTAGCATCCAATTTCTTATGTCCTGCACACATTGCTCAATTTTAGTAAGCTGTTTTTTCTCATCAGGTTTTGCTGAGACATATAACTGTGTATCATCAGCATAACAATGAAAACTAATACCATGCTTACGGATTATGTTGCCCAGAGGAAGCATGTAAAGGGGAAAAAGCAGTGGACCTAAAACTGAACCCTGCGGAACGCCAAACTCCACTAGAGAACATGCAGAATAATCACCATTTAAGTCTACATACTGATAACGATGGGTCAGATAGGATCTGAGCCAGGAGAGGGCTGTACCCTTAATTCCCACTACATTTTCTAATCTGTGAAGAAGAATAGCGTGATCAACAGTGTCAAAAGCTGCACTGAGGTCAAGTAATACAAGCATAGTTACACAACCCTGATCAGAGGCCAATAGAATGTCATTTACTACTTTAACGAGCGCCGTCTCTGTACTGTGATGAGGCCTAAATCCTGACTGATACAGTTCATGTATGCCATTCCTATGTATATATGAGCATAGCTGCTCCGCTACTATCTTTTCCAGGATCTTAGAGATAAAGGGGAGGTTTGATATTGGTCTGTAACTGGACAGCTGACAGGGGTCGAGGTCAGGTTTCTTAATTATTGGTTTGATAACTGCTAATTTAAAAGATTTTGGAACATATCCAATGCTGAGTGAAGAATTAATTATTCTCAACAGGGGTTCTATTATTGCTGGTACTATCTGTTTAAGAAAATGTGTCGGTACAGGATCTAATATACAGGTTGATGAATTTGAAGAAGAGATGAGTGAAATTAGTTCATTCTCTTCAAGGGGAGTAAAGTATTCTAGGTTCTGGTCTGACATGGCTAGATTAACATCTGCATCAATTACATTGTTCGGTTTCAAAACCTCAATTTTATGCCTAATATTTACAATTTTATTATTAAAAAAGTTCATGAAGTCCTCACTATTGCATGATGTTGTTGTGGAGATTTCTGCAGTGGTCTTATTTCTGGTTAATTTGGCTACAGCATTAAATAAGAATCTAGGATTATTTTTATTTTCTTCTATAAGAGTGGAGAGATATGTTGATCTAGCTACACTAAGAGCTTTTCTATAGTTCAGGATGCTCTCCTTCCATGCTATTTGAAATACTAGTAATTTAGTTTGACGCCATTTACGTTCTAATTTCCGAGCGGTCTGTTTTAAAGTGCGCGTGTGATCGTTATACCAGGGAGCAAGTTTTTTATCTCTAATAATTTTTCTTTTGACTGGAGCTACATTATCTAGGGTATAGCGAAATGTCGACTCTAAATATTCAGTCGCCTGATCGAGTTCTGTGGGGTCAGACGGTGATCTAATCGAAGTTGGGAACTCTGGGAGATTACTGATAAAACTCTGTTTGGTAGTTGATGTGAATGTACGTTTCATACGGTAGCGCGGCGCTGTGTGTACATTATTATTGTGACACACTTGCAATGAGACAAGATAGTGATCTGAGATAACTTCAGATAGTGGTATTGTGAATAAATTTCTTATACTTAATCCAAATAATATTATTAAATCTAAAGTGTGACCTGCTTTATGAGTGGGTCCTACTACACACTGATTTACTCCTACCGAGTCCAGTATAGACATAAATGCAGTTCTCAGAGGGTCTTCTGGGTTTTCAAAATGAATATTAAAATCTCCAGCAATTAACACTTTGTCTACAGAAATGACTAGGTTTGAGAGGAAATCTGCAAATTCACTAAGAAATTCCGAGTACGGCCCTGGAGGTCTGTAAATGACAATTAGCGGGATCGACTGAGCTGACTTAATATAGTTAAATACACTTATGTTACTATAAAGAATTTCAAATGAATTAAATTTGTGTCCGTGTTTTTGTACAATAGTCAAATTATCATTGTGAATAACTGCGACGCCTCCTCCTCTACCAGTTAACCGAGGCTGGTGTATGTAGCTGTATCCAGGAGAACTAGCTTCATTTAGAGCTACATACTCGTCCTGTTTAATCCAGGTTTCTGTTAAACAGAGTATATCAAACTCCTGATCTGTGATAATTTCATTAACTATAACTGCTTTAGATGCGAGAGATCTAATATTTAACAGTCCTAGCTTCAGATCAGAGGTGCCGGCTGCGCATTCAGTCTGATCCAAGTTTGTGGTCTTTATGCTAATTAAATTACTAAAACAGACTTTCTGAGTCTTTCTAAATTTGTTTTTAGCTCGGGGAACAGACACAGTCTCAATAGAGTGAACCCTGAGTGACGACTCTATGCAGCTAGCAGACGGTTGGTTTAGCGTAAGGGATCTAATGTTGAGAAGTCCAAACTTTAGAGGTAGACTTCGATTACTTATTTGGGCTTTTTCTGGTTTAATGGTTACCAGATTGTTTCGGCTGGATTTAACGAATTTATTCTTTTTTCTCATTAATCGGGGAATAGACACAGTTTCTATAGTACAAGCTATGTGTGTGCGTCTATTAGTATGGTGGGTTGTATTGTGGCTGATATCTAAAGAATCTGAGGTATGACTTACCGCAAGTCAGATGGTTCGTAATGTCCTGGAGATGTTGTCAGAGAGGACCGCTGCTCCAGCTCTGCTAGGGTGCAGGCCATCTGTGCGGTAGAGCCTAGGACGCTCCCAGAAAACATTCCAGTTATCAACAAAGGGTAATCTCTGTTGTTGACACCAAGATTGTAACCAGTTATTAAAGACCCAGGTAGACTTGTAAGAAGTTCCAGTCATGAACTATCGAACTGTCAAGTCCCCAGAGAAACAGTTGCCAACACCAGTCAAGGCCAGAACCATTTTCTAGGTAGAGAGAATCATTCCCAGACACCAGACGCATCCCAGAGAGACACACGGGGCATCCATGTGACGAGATCTTCAGCCAGAAGCGGGGCACCAGGATGGGTCAGACAGGTCCGGAGGGCAGAGGGAGTCTGGATCACTGGCAGCTCAGGAACGACATGTGTAGCTCGACAGAGAGAGAGAGAAAGAGTGAAAGCGGGGGACAGGAGGAGAGAGGAAAAAGAAAGAGGGGGGAAAGAGAAGAAGAGGAGAGATGGCAGTTAGGTATGGTCACAGTCACACAATGTATAATGTGAATGTATATTAACTGTAGAGTGCAAGCAGAGACTCCGGCAGGACTAACTATGACAGCATAACTAAAAGGGAGAGCCAGAAGGAAACACAAACATGAGGGCTTCCTGACATGTAAAGCAAACAATCACCTTACCGTCAGCAAACCTGAGTGATCAATGAGAGTGAGGAAGACAGCATCCAAACATACCAGTTCACCATAATACTCTACGTCCATGAGTCCCCCAGATCTGCTCCTTTACCTATGGAAAATCTATTTATAAAAATGCTCGGCTAAATAAATAGGTTTTTAGCCTGGACTTAAACACTGAGACTGTGTCTGA
This sequence comes from Clarias gariepinus, assembly GCF_024256425.1. Classification (NCBI taxonomy): domain Eukaryota; kingdom Metazoa; phylum Chordata; class Actinopteri; order Siluriformes; family Clariidae; genus Clarias; species Clarias gariepinus. The sequence goes on along the minus strand of NC_071117.1, from coordinate 407,788 downwards.
GTCCCGAACACTATTTGGAAGACTATTCCATAACTTTGGGGCTTTGTAAGAAAAAGCTCTGCCCCCAGCTGTATTTTTCATAATACGCGGTACTGACAAGCAGCCTGCATCCTTTGATCGAAGTAGGCGTGGCGGATCGTAAGACACTAGCAGTTCGCTCAGGTACTGCGGCGCGAGACCATTTAATGCTTTATATGTCAAGAGTAGTATTTTAAAATCAATGCGAAATTTCACAGGGAGCCAATGGAGTGAAGATAAGATAGGGGTGATGTGCTCATATCTTCTGGTTCTGGTGAGGACTCTCGCTGCTGCATTCTGGACTAGCTAAAGCTTATTTATGCATCTAGCTGAACAACCAGACAGTAAGGCATTACAATAGTCCAACCTAGAGGTGATAAAAGCATGAACTAGTTTTTCTGCGTCGTTTAGCGACAATAAATTTCTTATTCTGGCAATATTTCTGAGGTGAAAGAATGCTATCCTGGTAATATTATCTACATGTGCTTCAAATGAAAGGCTGGAATCAATAATCACACCAAGGTCTTTCACTGTTGCATTTGATGGAACAGAAAGGCCATCTAAAGTTACGGTGTGATCTAAAATTTTACTCCTAGCTGTATGCGGTCCTATGACTAGAACTTCTGTCTTATCCGAATTTAGCAGAAGGAAGTTAATTAGCATCCAATTTCTTATGTCCTGCACACATTGCTCAATTTTAGTAAGCTGTTTTTTCTCATCAGGTTTTGCTGAGACATATAACTGTGTATCGTCAGCATAACAATGAAAACTAATACCATGCTTACGGATTATGTTGCCCAGAGGAAGCATGTAAAGGGAAAAAAGCAGTGGACCTAAAACTGAACCCTGCGGAACGCCAAACTCCACTAGAGAACATGCAGAATAATCACCATTTAAGTCTACATACTGATAACGATGGGTCAGATAGGATCTGAGCCAGGAGAGGGCTGTACCCTTAATTCCCACTACATTTTCTAATCTGTGAAGAAGAATAGCGTGATCAACAGTGTCAAAAGCTGCACTGAGGTCAAGTAATACAAGCATAGTTACACAACCCTGATCAGAGGCCAATAGAATGTCATTTACTACTTTAACGAGCGCTGTCTCTGTACTGTGATGAGGCCTAAATCCTGACTGATACAGTTCATGTATGCCATTTCTATGTATATATGAGCATAGCTGTTCCGCTACTATCTTTTCCAGGATCTTAGAGATAAAGGGGAGGTTTGATATTGGTCTGTAACTGGACAGCTGACAGGGGTCGAGGTCAGGTTTCTTAATTATTGGTTTGATAACTGCTAATTTAAAAGATTTTGGAACATATCCAATGCTGAGTGAAGAATTAATTATTCTCAACAGGGGTTCTATTATTGCTGGTACTATTTGTTTAAGAAAATGTGTCGGTACAGGATCTAATATACAGGTTGATGAATTTGAAGAAGAGATGAATGAAATTAGTTCATTCTCTTCAAGGGGAGTAAAGTATTCTAGGTTCTGGTCTGACATGGCTAGATTAACATCTGCATCAATTACATTGTTCGGTTTCAAAACCTCAATTTTATGCCTAATATTTACAATTTTATTATTAAAAAAGTTCATGAAGTCCTCACTATTGCATGATGTTGTTGTGGAGATTTCTGCAGTGGTCTTATTTCTGGTTAAAAAAATAAGACTGTTGAAGGCCACTTAGGATATCTGGAGGTCTTGAGTGCCTTCTTCAGATGCAAATATAAAAAACAGTTCTTGGTATTTTCTCTAAATTTCTCGTTTACTTTAATTACTTTTAGTCATGTTGTCAAAAAGTTTTATTTCCTGTAGCATGTTTTAAATATCTTAAGGCATTGGACTATGGTTCGGAAGATCCCAGGTTCAAACCCCACAACCATCAAGTTGCCACTGTTGGGCCCTTGAGCAAGGCCCTTAACCCTCAAATGTATAATGAGATAAAAAAAAAAAAAAATGTAAGTCGCTCTGAATAAGAGCGTCTGCCAAATGCCTAAATGTAAGAATGTAATGTAAGAATGAAAGGAAGCCTAGACAGGGTCTCGAGCCGGGCCTGAACAATGGACTTCATCAGCGAGCTCCTGGTGGCCAGGTCTGTCATCGGGACAGGCTTGACAAAGCCTGAAAGAGCAATGTGGATACCCATTCTCCCCTATCCCAAGGACCCAATACCTGCAAAAGAGATTTGCTGAGGTGCGCTGCTATTTGGGTGGGAAGCATTGGAGTTTACCCCAATGGGTTGAACAGGGCATAGAGAGGGTTCCCTCTTTATGTCCTGTTCAAGAACCACAGATTCTCAGAAGAGGAACAATATGTTTTTTACTTTTACAGCCTTTTACTTTTGCAGAAATAATGTAGGGGGTTCGGGAATATGCCCATCTAGACATCTCTTGGATAAGAGCGTCTGCCAAATGCCTAAATGTAAATGTAAATGTCTCCTGCTTTTAGATCTACGACGTTAACTTGAGTTGTTTTCCCGAAGACCAGAGCAGATGTTCTCCAACTTGCTTACACACTGTCATCCATAGTTCTAATGAGGGTAAGCACTGGCCATGCTCCTGTACTTGGGCTTGCATTTGGTCTGGTTTACTTTCCTAAAAAACTGAATGAGGGTTTAAAGTCAGCCGCTTCACAGTAGTTGACTAGCAGCAAGAATGGGGATCAGCAACACTAAATCTGTGGCCTAGTTCTTAGCAGGATTATCTACTCCAGGTAGGGAGCGAGTCCTTACCTTATGTGATGGAGCATGTTGGGATTTTGTTTACAAGTGGGGGAACATTGGAGAAGATATTATATCTCCATCTGTGGATATCCCAGTAATTGGTTAAAGATAACAGAAAACACTCTGTGCTGAAGGGCACTATACCATGAACTGATACTTTACTTCTATTTAGCATTAATCTTGGTTAATATTAGTGATTTTTTTTTCTGCCAGTGACCTAGGCTTTAATTTAGACTAAATAAAGAATCTGTTTTTGATGGGAAAAGTTGTTATAAAGGTTAAGGCTACAAATATGCTGCTTTAATTAGCCTTAATGTAATGCCACTAGTATACCTTCCTTATCTTTTGTATTCCTTATCTTTTGTATATTCCTTATCCTTCTCCAATGTTTTCTTATCTATTACAAAACTATCGAGAGCATCCTGAGCGGCTGCATCACTGTCTGGTTTGGGAATTGTGCCATATCGGACCGCAAAACCCTACAGCGGATAGTGAGGACAGCGGAGAAGATCATCGGGGTCTCTCTCCCCTCTATTGAAGACATCTACACCACACGCTGCATCCGCAAAGCCACCAGCATTGTGTCTGATCGGACACACCCCTCTCACACACACTTCACACTCCTGCCATCTGGAAAAAGGTACCGAAGCATTCGGGCACACACATCCAGACTGTGCAACAGCTTTTTTCCACAAGCCATCCGTCTCCTCAACAAAAAGGGACTGGACTGATGAACACAAACACACTCACACACACACACAAACACAAACACAAACATCATCACACAGCTTAACTCAACTACCTCAAAATATTGAGACTGGACTGACTAATCAACACGTGCAGACACACTGACCTACACCACCAAATTATCGTACACACCAACCTGTAAATGCTTCACTGTTTATCTCTTTTGCACAATGATCATTACTGGACTACATTTTGCACTAATTCCTCAATTCTTGCTGCTGTTTTAAGGAATGTTTATGATTACCCACTACCTCAACACCATATTTTATGTTCTGTTATGTCGTGGTTGCGCACTGTCACTTTGTTGTTGCTCTTGTTTGCACATTTGCACGTGCACTTATGTTGTCTATAAAAATGTTACTTAGCTAGTTAGTTTTTGTTAATTTATGTTGTAATTTATGTTAGGTCTCTCTGTCCTGTCTCTGCTAGCCAGCTAACTAGGCCTCTTGGTTAGCTAGTTTAGTGTCTATGGTAATTTATGTTGTAAATTTATGTTGCATGTAGCCACTTGGTCCTGGAGGAACGTTGTTTCGTTTCACTGTGTACTAACTGTATATGGTTGTAATGACAATAAAGCCTACTTGAACTTGAACTTGAACAGACACATCCCAAAGAGACACACAGGGCATCCATGTGATGAGATCTCCAACCAGAAGTGGGGCACCAGGATGGGTCTGACAGGTCCGGAGGGCAGAGGGAGTCTGGATCACTGGCAGCTCAGGAACGACATGTGTAGCTTGGGAGGGAGAGAGAGGGGAGAGAGGGAAGAGAAAGAGTAGGAGAGAGGTTAGAAGAGAAGAGATAACAGTTAGGTCTGGTCACAGTCATATAATGTATAATGTAAATGTATATTTATTGTAGAGTACAAGCAGAGACTCCGGCAGGACTAACTAATGGACATGAAAATTCCCACTTTCGCATTATTTTGGTTGGGACAGTATTTTAAATTAAGTAAAACTATAAGTTTTAATTTACATGAGATCTAATACCATATTGTTGAACTTAAAAGTAGTATGATCACTGTAACATGATACTGTAACATTTAAATTGTTTAATATTAAAATTATGTTGCACAAGAATATATTGATTTCTGTTCAACATTGTATATTGTCAGAGCTCTTATTTCTTTCTTTCAATCTGGGGGACTCATGATCTGGGTAGAGTATTAGGTAACCTGGTATGTTTAGATGCTGTCTTCCCCACTCTCATTGATCAATCAGGTTTGTTGATGGTGAGGTGATTGGTTGCTTTACATCTCAGGAAGCCTTCATGTCTGTGTTTCCTTCTGGCTCTCCCTTTTTAGTTATCTTTACCCTTAGGCATTTGGCAGACACTCTTATCCAGAGCGACTTCCATTTTTTATCTCATTATACATCTGAGCAGTTGAGGGTTAAGGGCCTTGCTCAAGGGCCCAATAGTGGCAACTTGGTGGTTGTGGGGTTTGAACCTGGGATCCTCCAAACCGTAGTCCAATGCCTTAACCACTGAGCTACCCCTGGCCTAGTTATGCTGTCATAGTTAGTCTTGCCGGAGTCCCTGCTTGCACTCTGCACTAAATATACATTCACCTTATACATTGTTCGAATGTGACCATACCTAACTGCCATCTCTCCATCTCTTTTGCGCTCTCCTCTTCTGCTCTCTCCTCTCTCTCTCTCCCTCTCTCCTTTTTCCTCTACCTATCTCTCTGAGCTATACATGTCGCTCCTGAGCTGCCAGTGATCCAGACCTTCTCTGCCCTCTGGACCTGTCTAACTCGTCTTGGAGTTCTGCTTCTGGTTGGAGATCTCATCACATGGATGTCCCGTGTGGTCTGCCTGGGATGCATGTGGTGACTGGGGATGGCTCCTCTTTTCCATGAAGGTGGTCCTGTCCTCGACTGATTCAGACAGTTGCTCCCCGAGGACCTGTGACTTTAGATGCTTAATAGTTCAGGACTGGAATTTCTTACAGTCTACCTGAGCTTCCAGGAACAAACTGGACTTTAATCTTACACATCTCCTCTTATACTGAACTTTCAGTCTCGCATAATATTATGCACATCAATCCTTGCTATCTGTTTTTACCCAGATGAGGATGGGTTTCCTGTTGAGTAACCTAGTAACCCTAGGTTCCTCTCAAGGTTTCTTCCTATTATCATCTCAGATAATTTTTCCTTGCCCTTGTCGCCATTGTCCTTGGCTTGCTCATCAGGGACAATCATATCATTTTGATTCATACTCATTCACATTTTATACAAACTTAATTCTTTTGATTGTGTAAAGCTGCTTTGTGACAATGTAAATTGTTAAAAGCGCTATACAAATAAAATTTAATTGAATTAAGTCTTGCTATTCCAACACTTTTTCCAAGCCTTTTCTGAAATGCCCACTACACATTGTTACAGATAAAATGGGGGGGGGGGGGGGATTGGTGATAAACATCAAATATGAATATGACTATTTTCTTTTCTTAAAAATTCCTTCATTTTTGTGAAGGTGCTTCAAGACAATGACCATTGTTAAATGCGCTATATAAATAAAATTGAATTGAATTGAATAAGTACACCTGACCTTGACGGTCATACCCAGGTTGAATGTAGCTTTACGTTCTTACTGGTACTATGTAGTCAGAAAATGAGGAGAGTAAACCATGAAGGTTGTGGACAGTCCTGTTAACTTCTTTAGCATCTCCTTATGTTTCCACTAATTCCACTTAATTTAACTAACTATTTCAACTGAGTTGAAATACACTCGAATACACTCACAATCAGAAAGATAACTCAAGAAAGTGAGTACTCACAAAATGGCTGACGGACGATCTGAACCAACATGGGTGAACTCAATGACTGAGCGATGTGAAGCGTCATCTTGTCTCCTTTTATGCTTCCTGTTTTGCGACCGTACTACTTCCGGGTCCAGGTGTGTGTGACAGTACCCCCCTGTCCCTGTTGGCTTGTTGGATGACGGGACATCAACCTCTGGTTCCTGGTGTTCGAACATGGAGGGTTGGAAATCGTGGCATACCTCAAATGGACTTAGGTTCGTGGCAGACGAGATGTGGAGATTGAGCGAGACTGGCAGGCCCGTGATGAAGTCTACGGCTATGTGTGTCCAGGGGCCGACTTAGAATGGGTAGTGGTTGGAGTTCCCCCAGCGTCGGCTGGTTGTTATCCTTTGCCCTGGCACACACAGGACATGCCTGGACGAACTCGTCGATGTGCTTCTTTATTGATGGCCACCAGAAGGCGTGCTGAATAAATTGAAGGGAGCAGCCAGTGCCCTGATGTCCAGATAGGGGAGACAAATGTCCCCACTGAGAACCTCTACTCTCGTGGAGTGTGCCACGTAAAGTCGTCCGGGTGGCACACCTGCTGGTTTGGTTTCCTCTGCCTACGCCTGGCAAACTCTTGTTTACAAATCCCAGTGCAGCGGTGCGATGATTTTAGATGTGGAAAGGACAGGCGTGGGGTCCGCCCGTGGTACGTCTTCCTCGTGTTGTCGTGAGAGGGCGTCTGCCTTGGTGTTCTTGGACCCCGGGCGGTAGGAAAGATGGAAATTATAATGTTCAAAGAATAATGCCCACCGCGCCTGTCTGGGGTTAAGTTGTTTCATGTTTCGGATAGTGATGAGGTTTTGGTGATCGGTCCAGACGATGAACGGCTCACTGGCACCCTGGATCCAGTGACGCCATTCCCCCATAGCCCACTTTATGGCCAGCAGTTCGCAGTCCCCTACCCCGTATCGCTGCTGAGTGGGGTCAAACTTTTTTTATTTATTTTTATTTAGTCCTGTCCAATTCTTTTCCCCCGATTTTCTCCCCAATCTAGTCGTGTAGCCAATTCCTCCCCGTCACTAGGGGGCTCCCACATTAAGGCTACTACTACCACTCAGTCGGGAGGGCGAAAGCTATCCCGTGTTTCCTCCGAACCACGTGACGCGAGCCGACCGCATCTTTTCGAACTGCTCGCTCACGCACCGTTAGGAGCAGAGTAACACACTCTGAGGTAAGCGCTAGCCGCTCCTTCCCCATGCACGAGCTCACAGACGCCCCTGATGGTGTAGAGCCGTGATTAATGTGGGAGCGCAAGTACCTCTCATCCCTCCCCCCTGAGAGAGCTCGACCAATCAGCTCTCTCTGTGCCTCTGGCTCTAAGAGGAAAACAGCATCACAGCATCACCCGGGGTTCGAACCAGCGCTCCCTCTGTGGTAGGGCGAGCAGTTGAATGTAGCAGTTGAACTGTGAATACAGTTGTATTTAAATATGATTCTGTAACATTATACTTATTAAACAGGCTTAAATAGCCCTGTATTACGATTATTAAACTAATTAAGTGTAACTGCAGTTATCCTGCAGTCCAGTACAATACTGCAGTAGCTGTTATTCTAACTAGATAATCCTATTATTATTATTATTATTATTATTATTATTATTATCAGTTATTATTGTTTTACATTACAATTATTTTAGTTATGGTAAACTATTATTATTATTTGTTCCTGACAAATACCATAAACATCGCATGCTAAGGATGCATAGCATAGTGATTAATCAGTACATTTTACTGGGAAAAAACATATAAGGTGAGGAGACACAAACAGTATAGGCTGAGAAAGAGAGAGAATGGATCTATAATCTTTTCTAAGTGTTTTTTTAAGTGCAGATTAATTTGTTATATATATTTTTTTATATATTTGTTTTTTGGGGGGGGGGTTTGTGGAACGAATAATCATTCGTTTTTCATTCAGTTTTTATTATTTCTTATGGGGGAAATTTGCTTTAATTATTTGAGTGTTTTGATATAAGAGCCTGCTTCCAGAACAAATTATGCTCGTGATCCTAGGTTCCACTATATATGAAATTATTCTATTTTAATCATTTACAGATGGGGCAGTAAAAAATGCGCGTCAGAGGGACAGGATTCTCATGGCAACTCGTGGCAGCCCGCAAGATCTCAAGAGACGCCATGTCTCAGACCAGTAGGTAGCAGTCATGTTTCAGGTGGCAGTTCTCAGGCGCAGGTTAAAACAAACAAATAAAGTAATTGTGTGGAAATCATATTTACTGTAATATTTTCAGTTTTAAATATCATAACTTTATATTAAGGTTTTATAGTGAAAATCAAAAAACAAAAGCTATTAAAAGTCATAACATTAAAATAGCAGCGCTTCAGATTGGATGCAAAGTCGGGTGCATGCGGGACAGCAGCCTTCATACACCTTGGATTTAGGTCGAGTTTACCCTTTATTTTTAATTTTCATAAATATGAATTTCAAAATTTCATGAATATTTTAAATTTATTTCCTACTCCTATTGATATCCTTTTATTTTTAAGGTCACGAGCAGTTGTCTAAGCATTTCACTGCATATTGTACTGTGTATGACTGTGTATGTGACAAATAAGGTTTGAGTTTTATTATGTTTGGTCAATCTTTCTTTTAATATATACTCAGCAAAAAAAAGAAACGTCCTTTTTTCAGGACTGTGTATTTCAACAATAATGTAAAAATCCAAATAACTTTACAGATCTTCATTGTAAAGGGTTTAAACAATGTTTTCCATGCATGTTCAATTAACCATAATCAATTAATTAACATGCACCTGTGGAATGGTCGTTAAGACCTTAACACCTTACAGAAAGTAGGCATATATTGTCACAGTTCTAAAAACGCAGGACACTAACGAGACTTGTCTACCGACTGTGAAAAACACCCAAAGAAAGATGCCCAGGGTCCCTGCTCATCTGCGTGAACGTGCATTAGGCATGCTGCAGGGAGGCATGAGGACTGCTGATGTGGCTAGGGTGATAAATCGCCATGTCCGCACCGTGAGACGCCTAAGACGACGCTACAGGGAGACAGGAAGGACAGCTGATCATTCTCACAGTGGAAGACCACGTGTAACAACACCTGCACAGGATGGGTACATCCGAATATCACACCTGCGTGACAGGTACAGGATGGCCACAACAACTGCCCGAGTCACACCAGGAACACACAATCCCTCCATCAGTGCTCAGACTGTCCGCAATAGGCAGTCCATGAGGAGGAGATGCACTGCAGTACTTCAAGCAGCTGGTGGCCACACCAGATACTGACTGGTACTTTTGATTTTAATCCTCCCTTCATTCAGGGACACATTGGGAAACATTTTTAGTTTATGTCTTATGGTGTTGACTCTTTTAGTGTTCATACAAATATTTACACATTAAGTTTACTGAAAGTAAAAACAGTTGAAAGTCAGAGGATGTTTCTTTTTTTGCTGAGTATAACAGTAACACTGTAACATAGTGCTTATATTTAGTGTAATGGGTATTAGAGCCTGTTTTGTCCTTAAGCCTGTGTCTCAACATAGTGCTTATATTTTGTGTAAACGGGTATTAGAGCCTGTGTTTCATCCTTAAGCCTGTGTCTTAACACAGTGCTTACAGATGGGGCAGTAAAAAATGCGCGGCAGAGGGACAGGAATCTCATGGCGACTTGCGGCAGTGCGCGAGATTTCAAGAGACGCCATGTCTCAGACCAGTAGGTGACAGTCATGTTTCAGGTGGCAGTTCTCAGGCGCAGTTCTCTTTAATATTATAACTTTATATTGTGAGGTTTTATTTTAAAAAACAAAAAACAAAAGCTATTAAAAGTCATAACATTAAAATAGCAGCGCTTCAGAATGGTTGCAAAGTCGGGTGCGTGCAGGACAGCAGCCTTCATACACATTAGTTCGAGAAAACACTAGATTGGATTTTGGTCGAGTTTTATTATGTTTGTGTCAATCTTTCTTTTAATATATATGCATATATTTAAATATATAGCCTAGATCGGGGGTCGCCAACCTGCGGCTCTTTCATGCCTCTGCTGCGGCTCCGGAGCCATGCTCCTATGGTGAAATATTTATAGGCTGCGGCTCTGGAGCCATGCTCCTATGGTGAAATATTTATAGGCTGATATTTTAACTTTAAAATAAAATGTGTTCATTTTTGCGGTCAAAATACCCCCCCTTCCCCCCACACCATCAACAAAATATTTTGCTGAGTAGTGAATAGACTAAAACAAAATCATGTTTGCTTTAGCATTGGAAACAATATTGTATTAGGCTAACTTTATTAAAGATTATTCACTTTCACTTTTAAATTGGAACAAAAATAATAGTGGGCTGGTAGGCACGTTATTTTTCATATGACTTAAAAGGCTGAATAAAGTTAAATATACACAATAAATTAATAATTGCGTTTGCTTTGCATTTGAGCACTCGTGTAAATAGTTTTTTTATTGTATATATACTACCATATCATATATTTGTGTCTAATACTGTTTCATTCATATTTTACAATACTGTTTCATTCATATTCTTCATTCATATTTTACAAACTGTTCATTTTATGCAGTTTGTAATTTACTTGCAATTGTGCCTTTATGTAAATGTAACCTTCATATCTACAGTATAAGCATATTTAACTACTTTAGCAGTGAATGAAAAATTTGGTCGGTCTGGCTTTTAGATAAAGTCAAAAACAGCAAAACAGGAGCCTACTCATACTATAATAGTTTTGATACACTGATCTGTTTTGATCTGATTTAATATTGTACCTTGATTGCTTCACAGATTCAATATACTAGACTGCATGATGTTTGTTAGTGCATTAAATTGGGGGAAGGTTTTAGTATGCTCTTGACTCAATCTCTTCTCGCCATCTCTTCCCCCAATGAGGTGCGAAATATAATTTACATGTAAAAACCGGTTCGACCGGTGCTCAGACGATCTGTGATAACTCTCCACCATTTTCACAATCTTGTCATTAGTTAGTTTAATCAGCTTAATATGCTATTTTTCAACTAAAAGAGCAAGCTGAAGATGCTTTTTTACTTATATTTCTATTTAATATAATCAGACCATGTTTTCATTACTGTAAGGATTTTATTGAGTGGTTACATAGGCAGGAATACAGATTAAGACGGATTACACTTTAATTTGTGTTTTGACGATATTTTAAATATTTGTGATATATTAACAAGTGTTACGTACATAGAGCTTAGTACAGACACTATAAAAAGTGCTACACCCACAAAGTAGGTTTTACATACTTTAAATAGTTGCAAACTATAGTTTAGTTCATTTGTTTTAGATTAAAAAGTACTCCATCTGTAGTTAAAATTTATCCATTTTAAGATAAAAATATATTTTAAATAAAACATTTGCAATAAATTGAGTATAGTTGTTTTTTTATGTGGATTTTGGCCCGAGTTTACTCATTTTCACTCATAATAATGTAGTGATAATAATAACTCATACTTTTATTTTGTTTGACTTTTTCTGGAAAAACTAGTTAAATATCAATTATAATGTTTAAACATTGTTATCATCTGTTTTTTGATAGGAACTGTGTAAGACAGTATAAAATTTAAAGCAATTATTTATTTATAGGGAAAATAAACAGTAAATAAATCAAACAGTGCTTGTTGCACAACACAGTAAAACAGAGGAAAACTTAATTGTTTCTTTCTGAGTAGTTCGTTAATTCTATCTTTTATTCGCTTCCAGTCCTGGGCTGTGGCGTGAAATTTCTTTGCAACAACATCAGAAATTGCTTGACACACGTTGTGGGGCGTTGTTTCCCCTGGAACCATCTAAATTTACCAATCCTACCCAGTCCTGATAGACGCGAAGAGGAATTAACCATTTAAACAGATTAACAGCAAAACGATCTGCTCTTGGTTTGCCATCTGGTCCTGTTGAATCCAGATACATTCGTTGCTCTGTCTCCAGGGGTTATGTCAGGTTGGATTACTCCCTGTATGATACCGACGAACATGATAATGTGAGGCGTTTGATGGTGTTTCAGCCAGTCTCAAACAAAAGGACGTTGTGTTGGACACAGATGAAAATCCCAAATTTTCTCAAACTGGTGTGCAACTAACCATCGACATATTTGTTAGACGATGGTTTGAATGTTCTGCCTTTGATTGCATTGACGAAATGTTTTCCGATAAAGTTTGCTGTCTGAAAGTGCGGTCAACGAGGGGTGTAGAGGCCGCTGATGGAAAATCTAGACTTACATCTGCATCATCCAAGTGTCTGCTGGCTGAGGTTGTTTTCTCTTCTAATGCAGAATAATGAGGAAACGGTTCATTTTCATCAGACTCTAGAGTGGGAGTCTCCAAAAGAGTCGACATCAATGCGGGAAAGCCGTCTGTGGAGGTGCCCTTATCTGTTGTCGGCGGCCGAGACTGGTGTGCTTTTTCTTTCAAACGCTCCTCCAACCAGCCAACCCTTGCCTCCAAATTCAAAAGCTTTCTTGTCAAAGTCGTTACTCCTGCTTCGAAACTTTGACTCTGCTGGGACACTGGTTTTTAATCAGTGCAGGCTTGAGAAACCAATTTTAAGAGTAATTTAATACCTTTATTACAACATGGACATGTACAGTACATGAGTATTTATCATTGTTATAATAAAAAACAATTACTGTACAGACTGATTTCTTTCTTCTTACAAACCGAGTTGCTGCTGTTGCTTTCCTGCCTGGGCATAGCTTGTTCTCCTTTCCAGATTTCTGTAGAGCAATTTTGAGATTAAATCGGAAGGACAACACAAACTTAATAATAAATAATGTAAATAAAAATGGATTCTTAACCCTTGCTTTTTGATAGCGCAAACTGCGACTTTCTTATAGAATGTCTTTGCCTCCATGCCTGTTGTAAGATTAAATTCAGCAACCAATGTGTAATACCAATTTTATGTGAACTGCAAATGCATACACTGTAGTTAGGCTAGTTTAATACAGCATTTTATATCTTAGGACCTCCCCTCCTAAAGACAGTGTGAATGTCTTGGTATTAACTGCAATTACGAAAAAGAAAACCTGAATCACCAGCTCAAATGACTGTGAAATAGTTAGGACAACTACAGTATCACTATGTGCACTTGTAATTATTCTTGTAGTTATCAAAGTCACTGTATCAAAACGATTTGTACTTAGTGTGAATTGAATCTTATGGTATTTGTATTGGGTGTTAATATGTGCTAAACATGAGGATAAAAGCTAATAAAAATGCAAATAGGCCTACAAAAAACTAAATACAGAAACTTTTTTGAATACAAAAAAAATGTTTGTTGTATTTAAAAATAATTTAATACTCTACTGTAGCAAGCATCGACATGACACTATTTATATGTAATAATAGTCATTAAAGTCATTTAGTAATTAAAGTCATTTTAGTCGTTTAAAGTCATTATAATGCATGATTTAACAGTAATATTTAGATAATAAAGTCAACACCAGTTGTGAGATTTAAAGTTTTAAAGATTTAAAGAGAAATAAAGTTAACAATATTGACTTTTTAATATTGTTATTGTACTTATGCAATATAAAGATTAAGTCATATGCCAAGCAAGCATTTTTATTAACAATAGATTTAATAACCCTGCGCAAATGTGCCAGGTCTCACAGGTAATGGGTGGCAAATAAAAAATGTCTATTCACCGTTGTCCTTCAGTGTCTTGAAAAGCACCTGGTGAAGTTGGAAGTTTTTTCTTCGGGTTTGGCCAAAGTCGCATGCTTTTTCGATAGAATAGATAGATAGACAGATCTCTAAGTTACAACAATCACTAAGTTACATGTGCATATAGACTATACTATACATGGGGTCAGGAGTAGCTCAGTGGTTAAGGCATTGGACTACGGCTCGGAAGATCCCGGGTTTAAACCCCACAACCACCAAGTTGCCACTGTTGGGCCCTTGAGCAAGGCCCTTAACCCTCAACTGCTCAGATGTGTAATTAGATAAAAATGTAAGTCGCTCTGGATAAGATTGGCGTCTGCCAAATGCCTAAATGTAAATGTAAATACATTGCAGACTTTAAATGATTATACATATAATGTGCTCTGGCAGAGTTCTGTCATGTGCCACCTGGTGGGAATTTTGTGAATTACAACACTTGGATGAAAATTGCAAGGTGCGCACTCGCAGAATAGTGCGGCAGTCAGCGGTAAGAATTGCATCATGTCGCAAAAAAAACGCTCATTTTTAAATGCCCCATCTGTAAGTGTGTTTAAAGAACGAGTTGAAAAACGAAGACAGAGGCTACGTTTACACTGCAGGTCTCGATACCTAATTCTGATTTGTTGCCTATATCTGATTTTTTTGACCGTCTGTTTACACGTTCTTTCAACTATGACTCATATTCGATTTACGTGTTTATACTTGCCATACCATCTGAAACATCGCGCATACTTAAAGGGAGGTTCTTGGGCTACACACTAGCCACGATAGATGAAAGTGTGAAGTATGCTTGACACTCTGCGATATATATGTAAGTTTGTGAAACGTCACCATGGTTTAAAATGGAGAAAGAGCAAAAAAAAATATGCAGCCTGCGCATATGCTTCATTCACCAAATACTGAATTCTAAATTTTATTTAGCCCTAATAAGCATTAAAAAAGGAGGGGGGGGGGGTTGCTGTATGCTTTTCCTTTTCCATGTCACCTGCGATGTTATAATTCCACACGCGCTTCCACCGGAGAAAAACATTACGTCATTAAACCGCGAAGAAGTCACAGTTTTAATGATGTACAGAACGCAATGACTCAGGAAATCCGATCTGTCTGTTTACACGACAATAACATTAGCACATATCTGATTTATATCTGATTTATTTCCACATATGAAGGAGGCCTGAAACCGATCTCGAAATATCGGTATGCATGCGTTTTTTTTCCTGTTTACATGGACATAGAACATATCTGATATGTGTCACATATGAGCAAAAAATTGGAATTGGGTCACATTTACCTGACAGTGTAAACGTAGCCAAAATGTGGTGGACGCATTAAACCTCTTCAGGGTTTCAGACCTCAGTGTTGTAATATACTCGCATACTCGCTTATTGTTATTTATTTGTTCATTTTTTTGTTTTTAGTGTTCTAAATGGGTTGCTTTATTTATTTATTTTTTGTGTCCAAATCACTGTGATTTCGACACTTGAAAACTGCAGTTATTTTTTGTATTTTTTGTAATGGGAAGTGTGTTTAAATTTACATAACACATAAATGAACTTAAGTATTGAGTATAATTTAAGTATAGTATTAGTATGGTAAAGTTTTTCATATGAAATCAAAATGATGAACTGTCAGTGATTAAGGCTTAAGTGTAAACTGTTCTTAGTAATTGTTGTTGTTAGACTATTCAAGACAAAAAAAAGCATCTTTGATATTCTGCCATCTTTAAGCTGTGTATATTTGCTAATACACAGTTAAACTATGGCGAGCTTAAGGATGGTCATGCAGGGCCAGCATTAGAAGCAGTGAATGATTTTAAGGTAAGGCTCCAAGCAAAAGGGACAAACCAGAATGGTTCAGGCAGGTCCAGGAGGGCCAAAAGTGCGTGTGTGTGTGTTTTCTAGTCTATGATGTTTAAATATGCACTTTTGTTATGTGTTTGCCTGCCAAAGGTAACAGCTGAGTTTATCTTTTGGAATGTGAACTGTGATCAAAGACTTTAGTTTTACAACATGTTTTATGAAGTCAAACCTGTTTCACAGTCAAGAGGTTTACCACCAGATAAACCAGTCTCTTATTTTTTAAGCAGAAGCTGTGTTAAGGGTTAAATATTGTATAAATCAATTAACAATAATCTTGTCAATCCTAATCTTCATATAGGCTAGATGTCAAAATGATAATAAGCAAAAGCAAAAATGTTTTTTGTTGTTATATGTAATATAAATATTTACACCACTCAAAAAAATTTCAGGAAATATAAAGTCCTTTGCAATAGAGATACATGCTAATGTAATAGATTTTATAAATGTGGGCCGGTCTATATTAACATTTAAATAAAAGACAATCACATTTTTAAGTACCTTTATTGCATTATAGTGTGATAGTATAGTATTTATAGTATTTTAACGGACTGTGTTTAGTAAATGAAAAATGTCAAAATTTCTTTATTAAAGACTAAGAAAATATTGAGGATTAGTTGAGGATTGAGGCTAATGCTAAGTTTAATGTATACAAACGTTACATTAAACTAAATTTGATTATGTGTTAGACACATTTTACTGTGTATCAGGTGTTTTATATCATGGTATAATAACTGTTTTGATTGAATAAATATGAAAAAATGGCTTTACTAACCATGCATTTCTACAATAAAGAAACATTAAAAGATTAAAAATCACTAAAGCAATAAAATAAACAAAGTCAATATTTCATGTGAAAAATCTTTGCTCAAAAAAATCTGTATGTTTGTGCAGTTTTATTAGTAAATTAGCTAATTACCTTCTGGTATCTTAGTCACACTTGCTCCACTCTATTATTATTCCAAACCTAGAAGCCTACATTAAGTTTTTACATTTTTTTAAACTGGTCTTTTATGTACTATGTTGCTTTCAAATATTCTTTTTTATGTTATTTATTTATTGATTGTTAAGATATGTTTGGAAAACGTAAATGGTTTATACCGTAGTGCAAAAAAGTATTTAGTCAGCCACCAATTGTGCAATTTCTAAAAAGATGAGAGAGGCCTGAATTTTAATGTAGTGTTTGTACCATAGCAGTAAATTTGTATTATAATAAAGAGTTGAATTTATTTTGTAATAGCTGTGTTTGTATAGTGCCCCATGTCAATCAGTGTTCTTCCTAGATTATAATCCTGTTCAGTTCAAAATAATATGTGAACAAGGAAAGAGGACTTTACATTTAGACAGCTCGAGGACAGAGCTATTGGGTGTTAGCTGCCAGAATGGGTGTGGTATGCCTATCAAGTGTCAAATATTTCACAACATAGTTCTGGTTCTTCTAATGAACTTTTATTTATTTATAGAAACAGAAAGCTTTTAGAGAGAGCTTTTAGTTAGATCTTTAGTGTAGTAAAGATTTACCAACTAGTAGTTTGAAGTTTCTCCAATGGGTCATGTTGAAATTTATGTTTTATTATTACTTAATTGATAACATCAATCAACACATTCACATGTAGGACATGTGGGGATATGCAAAGGTTGCAGACAATAATAATAATAATGATAATAATAATAATAATAAAAAGAAGAAAAGAGAGAGAGAGAGAGAGTGTGTGTGTGTGTGTGTGTGTGATATAAGTCCCCCCACATGCACACGCAGAAAAACACCTAAAAAATTTGTCGACTCTTCTTTCCTGTAATTTGTATTTTTATTATGCAATGTATGCTTAATTTCTGTACTTTTTTTAACTTTACTTTTATAGGTTTAGTTTCTTATTCAAATGCATTGATGCAAGAGAAATCTACATAATCCATAAGTTTTAAGGGTTTGTTTAGATATGACAATTCTTCAATATGAAATTCTTTTGTCAGAAAATGGACCCAAAGAGTATAAAATTCTTACTAGATCACAGTACACATTTCCTAAGTGTATAGGTACAAACATGAGTATTTCATATCTGTAATCAGCTCCATTTAGTTTTATTTATGTATCATTTCAAGCAGTGCACATTGTCGCAAAGCAGCATCAATGTAAATGACACAAGGAAGAAACTTTATACATAGGAAGATACATAGATACAATGTGCACTCATTTCTATTTGAAGTCATAAGAAAACCAGACCCACAACATTGACTGATGTTTCAGGGTAAGTCTGCTCCACCCTACTCCCACATTTACTCTCTATCTGTTCTACCTGTTTCTTCTTGCTCACACAGCTACGGCATCAGAAAGGTAAGAACATCTCTGCTGCACTCACACACATGGATACTTTGCATTGCATACGTTGCACAGCTTAATCATTTTGTGTAAGTGTTAAAGGTAAAACCTGTAGTCAGTGTTGAGTTCATATCTGACTGTTCTGCATATGTGTTGGATTTAATTTAAATTCCCAATTGGTAAATTGAGGCACTGGTGTTATATAAGACAAAGTAGAAGGATGTGCTCTAACGACACTTTTGTGTAAAATTTAGGTTTAGATCCTGAGGGTTAAAGACATGATGTCCCCTTTTTACATAAAAGAGTGAGGAGTAAAGTGTATTAAATGATAGGCATAAACATATTGTTTTACAGTGACATTATTATAATTTTTACATAAAAATTCAGGAGGAAAAAACACAAACCTACTTTTTTTCATCAAATAAAAAGAATAAGATTAGTGTTTTAATGGTTGAAATGTTTAATAATAATGAATAATGAGATTAATATAAAATTCAACTCACTGTACACTATTGCACATGTCATTTCATGTTCAGCAGTGTAAAATAGTTTTTCTCTTTTTTTATTTTTTAAACTTTTCAAATAAATCATACAGTGTTGGCCAAAAGTATTGCAACAAAGTAAAGTTCAATGTTTGTTTATACTAAAATTCTTATTCTATATTCAATTCTTTATTTTTAAATTGTTTTAAAACTTCTTTCTTTTATAATGATAATGTAAATAATAAGAACAAGTTGTTATTTTTTGCAGTGAAATTGTATATTATTGAGTATGAAGTCATTTATTTTGTAAAATCTGCTGGTCACAAGTGGGCAGAGAGTGACATTTGCAGTACTCTGGAATAACTCACATAAATTTGTCACTTGAGAATTCCAGAATTTTAGGCATTTTTGTACAGAGGTGGACATTGTGTCTACATTTACATTTAGGCATTTGGCAGACACTCTTATCCAGAGGGACGTACAAAAGTGCTTACGAGATGTGTAAGTACTTTGTATGTGTAAGATGACCAAGTACTGAGCTTTGTGGGATACTCTCAGTAGACACACTGCAAGGGGCAGAGCTGAATCCACTTTGTATCACCTAACCCTAACCCTATTTAGGTAGGAAGCAAACCATTACCATGCTCTGCCACAGATTCCAAGTCTTGTAAGAATACATAAGAGAATGTTGTGGTTCACTGTGTCAAATGCAGCTGAGAGGTCCAGGAGGATGAGAACAGATGAGAGTTTAGCTGATATAGCAGCATGGAGTTTTTTAGTTAATCTCAGAAGGGCAGTCTCTGTGGAATGTGCCACTTTAAATCCAGATTGGTTTTAATCATTGGAGTTGTTGATTGCAAACATTGTGGTCAAGAATTAAAAAAAAGAGGAAGAGAAGTGATACTGGGCTATAGGGGCTGATGTCTGCTGAATTCAGGCAGGGTTACTTGAGGATGGGGATAACCCTTAAGTTCTTAAAAGCAGCAGGAACATGACCAGATGATATGGAATAACTGATGATAGTTGCTAAATAGAGGTCTTGACTGTGATGTTACTGGCATTGATTATATCATTACTCTCATTATTTTATAATATCATGAAGAAAATAAATCAAATAAAAAATAAATGTTATGTAATGAAATATAATGAAAAGCACTCAGCTACTTGAGAATTCAGTGTATAAAACAGAATGATCCTTGCATTTCCAGTAATGCAAAGGAAATGCAAGGATGTTTATATTGTTTATATTGTTTATATATATGTTTATATTGTTCTGTAATTTTTTCCTGTCTCCTTTAGAACAGATAAACAATGTGTTATTAAATAAACGTTCTTAATAATGAAACAAATAAAGATCAGCTGTGGAGCTCTCATCCTCTGTGCTCTCTGCATAGGTAGGAGATGTCATTTTATTTTATTACACACCAATACATAACAACAACAATCATACAGTAGAAGTAAAACAGCCTCTCCCATATCATAACATCCATAATATTATACAAAAATTCTGAATAGCTGAAAATATGTTAGATTCTAAAATATTTTATTACAAATGAAAAGTAGTGTAATATAATACAAATATATTTTTTAAAGTTGCTCAACATCAAAGTAAACTAAGTAAAATATAAATTGAAGCAGCCTTTAATGTATTTTTAATTTTCCATTGTAGATAAATATTTAAATATGATTTAATAATACAATTTCAAAATTCTAATTTATATTTCTTATGTGCTTAGGATGCTGCACAGCTCAGAGCACTACAACGGTAAGAAAACTAGAAATCTTAGTGGGAATAAGCCAAGCTGGGCTGACAAAATGCATACTGTAGCTGCTATTTTATTGCCCATTTTATTGATTCCTGAACAATGAATCAATTATTTATCTTCTATTCTGCTCTAACAACATTTTCTTCTCACCAGTTATATGCAAATGAAGATTGATGCAAAAATTATAACTTTATTTATTAAATATAATTTTCTAAAACATTCATTCATATGGTAAAAATGACCTAGTAGGAACCCTGACGCTGTATGATGTTGCTGTATAAACACCAAAGTTTTACACCAATGATTTTCTTATGAACTTTATTGATTTTATTTCATTTATTTAATTAACTTTGTTGCTCTACACTTTATCTATATTGTAACTCCTTAGACAGCCTTCTGTTGTTTTCACCAACAAGGAGGAATTGATTTGGTTTAAAAATATTTTTTTGAGGCTTACAACATACATTTTTGTACAGTAAATATGACATGTTCATAGAAAACAAAGAAATTTCACTGTTATGTTACAAATTTGTGTTTTCCTTTAGTGTAACTCAACTGAAAGTGATAGTAAGTATACACCCATTTTTCAAAAATGTAGTCAATATAATATCTATAAGATTTGTGTTCTGGTGTGTTTTTATGGAAAACAATAGTGTAGAAATGCACACAGAGGTCAAGGAATCATGATATTATGCTCAAATAACTCCTGTTCCAGTTACATAACCTAAACCATTTCAACTTATTTCCCTAATTGCAGCATCACTGTCGTGCATATTGAGGTATGTACTGTATTAGTTAATACTTTTTATTGGACATATTCATACAGTAATGGGCGGCACAGTGGTGTAGTGGTTAGCACTGTCACCTTGCACCTCCAGAGTCCGGATTTGATTTCCATCTCTGTGTGCATGGAGTTTGGATGTTTTCCCCATGCTTGGTGGGTTTCCTCCATGTTCTTAGGTTTCCTCCCACAGTCCAAAAACCTGCAGATTAGGGTAATTGGTTTTACCAAATTTCCCAAATGTGTAAGTGTGTAAGTGTGTGTTTGTGTACGTACCCCGTGATGGACTAGCACCCTGTCCTAGGTGTACCCTGCCTCAGAGGTACACCCTGGACTAAGTCTCCTGGGATAGGCTCCAGGCCCCCCATGATCCTAAATACAGGATAAAGCGATATAGACGATGAGTGAATAAGAGTGATATTTATAATGTGTTTCATATGTCCACAAGTGTAAAAAAAAAAGAAAAGAAAAAAGACAAGCATTGAATTTTTTTGGGCATCACTGACAGACAATAATATTGACACTAGCCATGTTAATCACTGATATCTATTTTAATGTTCCAACCACCAGTGAGAATTTAACAAATGGCACAAGTAACAGCCTCAACACCACTACTGGTAGTGATAACACAACCACTCTCACTACGAGCACAAATATCATTTGTCAAGGGGTGAACAGGTAAGATGTTATTTATTCATTAATTTATTTGTTTGTTTATTTTAAAACATGTACATGATTAAATATACCTAGATGTGCACTGATATTTTTTTTCTTCAGTTAAATTAACTTTAATTAACATTTATACATTTACATTTAGGCCTTTGGCAGATGCTTATCTAGAGCGACTTACAAAAAGTGCTTTGACGTTTCATTGGCTAGATACTTAAACTGGGTTACTAACTAACTAAGTGCCATTAGTCAAACACAGCTGGAAAGTTTTTGTTTGTTTGTTTGTTTGTTTGAAAAACAAGCCTTAGATAATAACAGTTGTGTAATGTTATATTTGCTTTTATTCCTTTAAAAGTCTGCTAGTTCAGAGCGCATTCCTGTCTGGAAATGTTTCTGCATTGCTGTGCAGCTTCAGCATTCTTGACTATGCCTGTTCAAAAGTGAGTACTGAGAAGAAGAAAAAAAAACTTTCTCAAATTCAGGTCAGATAGGCAGAACATTAGTAATCCTTCTCCCAAATAAAGCATCTATTTTTCTGTTTGAAGGTTGTTCTCACTTCTGATTACCTGCTCACACTGCTCACATGTGAACTATCAAGCAGAATGAACTACTCAACAGATGTTTGGAAGCGTTTCTTCCAGAGATTTGCTCAACCATTAGGTGAAGCACTGGATGGGTTTTCAAACATGGTATGAACATTTGATATGTGCTGTGGTCAAAAATGTACATGTGTGTGAAATAATGCACTAAAGTTTGTAATCTTTCTCACAGAACCCCAGTAGGATTCAATGTGATCCAAACATGCTTGTTGCCATTAGACAAGTGATAATCAGTAACTTCACCACAGTAGAGCTGATCAATGTCACTGTCATTAGCAAGTGGTTCCAGGTCAGGTTAAGGCCATTTTTGTCATCAGTGCCCAAAAATTTTCTGTCCAGCATCAGTTCCAAGAACTTCAGCTGCAAGAGCTACCAAGTTGTGTAAGTATGGGTAATAGAATTTCAAACACCATGTGTAATTTAGGACATGAATTAGATGACAAAATTAATTTTGTTTTTACTCAACTTAGGGTGGAGGCTCTCAGTAGTCAAGAAACTTTCATGAATGAGGAACAGAAGCAGTCTGTCTTTACTTCATTCATCTATAGGTTCCTGTCAAGAGTTGACCTTCCAGGTACCAGGGCTACTTTAAATTTGCTTTTAAACAGAAATCTGGTCATCGTAGACCAAAATAAAACTACAAGAGGCATTAAGGAATGTTCTGAACAATGTATCTGATGGTCTCATGATGGTCTGATGATTTCTGACAGATCCTGGCTGTGTTTCTGACACATCTGGCAGCAATGACTGGCTTGAAAAGAACCTAGGCAATTTCTCAGCTTATGCTTCATGGGAAGAGCTCAACAATCTAAATGAAAATTTCTCTAGTGTGAGTAATTTCACAGTTGCAGGGCTTGTTTCACATGGGTTTGCATTTGATTGTAGTAGTAAGAGATGGTCTCTAAATGTTGGTGCTACTGATCCACGGTCCCTTTGCTTTCCTTGTAGACA
Source organism: Clarias gariepinus (assembly GCF_024256425.1). Classification (NCBI taxonomy): domain Eukaryota; kingdom Metazoa; phylum Chordata; class Actinopteri; order Siluriformes; family Clariidae; genus Clarias; species Clarias gariepinus. The sequence continues at coordinate 384,404 of NC_071117.1, read as the reverse complement.
AGGGCTGATTTACTAAGCGTCTCAGAGTAGAAAATTGCTCCTAAGTGGCCAAAAAGAGTGATGAAATTTTGCTAAGAGTAAAGAAAATTTGCTAATACTTTTAGGAGTAAGATTTAGGGAACTTTTTAACACTTTTATAATAGGAAATCACTTCTATCTTCAACAAAATGTAGGATAGTTACAGAGGTGCTACTAACTGGTTACGATTAGTAAGGAAATCGTTTTCAGACAGAGATGGGCGGCAAGGAAAGACATTTTAGTAAGACACTGAGTGACAAAGAGCTTGTAAAAGATATGTTTGGAGAAAAATATATATATATATTTTTTTTTTACCGATCGCATACAGTATGGTTGTTAATTGAAGGAAATTAGTTTATGAGGTAGGCCATCATCCATGGCACACACATATAATCATTTATTTTATTTTTTTTACTGAATAACTACATTCCCTAATATAAATAAATAAAATGTATGTACATTGTAGCATTTTACCACTGGAAAAGATATTGGAGAGAAGAGTGAGCTTAATTGCTGCACAATGCAATGGCTGAGGAAAACTATATTCATCACATTCACACAAGAACCACACCCAATTCAACCTTAGCATGAACTTGAGCACATTTACAGGTTACACCTACTTAACACACACAAACATGGCCGAAGCCACTAGCCCAAACAACCTTCCCCAACAGGGTGAACACGTAGAAACCCCCCCGCAAGGCATGATGGTCGTCAGCAGCCGCCCGCCTACGCCACAATATATTAAACTAATTCATTGTAGGAAACTATTATATTTACTATAAGAAAATATTCTTTTTTATATTCTCTGTTAAAAGTAGTTCATCACTTCATTAACACAATGTATCAACGTTTTTTTAAACACTTAGATAATAAAAGCCCTATTCTAAAAAAATAAAACTGTGACATTTTGTCCTGCAGGTGGCAGTATTAGGCTTGCTGTCCAGTGAGCAGAAGGCACAGTTCATCTTGCAGCCAGATTCAGGAGTGTTGGGAAATGAGTCTGTGTTTAGAGAGGTGTTCAGCAATATGGTGGCATCTTTAGATCTAATCCAACTTGGCAGCTTCTTCACAGCCTTCAACCAGACTTCAAAACAAGTGAGGATGTCTGTAGTCCACATCCAGGACACATTTTCTTTTGGATGCCACACATTTATTTTGTGCACAAGAATTATTAAAGTCCACATGTGTTCAGGCTGTTTACCCATATTGCTGTGTGTTTACAGATGAACTCGAACATTTCTACAGCAATTTCCGAAATCATCCTTAATGTGACACTTTTGAATCTGGCACCAGACTTCCAAAGTTTCAGCCCAGAAGAATTTGCCCTGTGGTTCCAGACCTACCTTTCCTTCTTTCTTCCTGTGATTGGTCCAAACACCCTGTCAGTCATCCCCATGAACATCAGCGGTGACTCCTACAGAGAGATGTGAGCTCCTCCTCAACATGCACACACAGATCTATTCTATCTATTTTATTTGCAATTCATCATGATTTTTCTGTTGTTGTGTTCACAGAGTGATAGGACTTGATAATGTGTACAGTCACCTCACCAATACACAGTCCAACACTGTCTTCAATCACACACTAGACTATCTCCAGTACCAGTCGAGTCAAGGTGTGTGTGTGTGTGTGTGTGTGTGTGTGTGTATTTGTTTGTTTGTTTGTTTTAAGTATGCATGCTCCAGCTTGTGTATTTGCTGACTTCGGCTATTTCTGTGTGCGGGCAGTGATCAGGAGATGCAATTGAATGTCATGCATTCACTGGTCTGGTGTTATCAGTCTAAAGTCTTTGTAGACATTTATTTATTCATGCATTTATTTTATTTGTGGCATATTTTGCTTCGCAGGCCTGAGATATTACAGCAGTGGGAGCTTCTTCATGTTCCTGAACCAGTTCTTCCGCAGTTTTGGATTCCCTAACCTGAAGGATTTCCTGTCTCTGATCCCAGCTGATCGACAGGCAGAGGTATCTCTGATCTATCGTACCGGTCCGATTGGTTAATTGCTCAGTAAAAGTTTTACATTGCTGTCAGTAAGTTGCCCAAGTCCCCCTATGTAATGAGTGCATTGTCTCTGATCTGTGTCCTTAAGATTTTGGACTCCATCTCTGTGGAAGAACTCAGTGAGTTCTTGAACAGGCCAGATGCAGTCACTGATGGGGCTGAGCTCTGCACGCTCCTCAACAACTACAATATGACCAATCAGTACCTAGAAAGGGTATACCAGGCGTTATTTTATCCCCGTTTTAGTCCATGTGGATTTCCTGCCTTTATTTACTCTTGATTAACCGGATTGATGGCGCAATCCATGTTTCTCTCTACAGGAACCCGTTTTGTCCTCAGCTTTGGCCAGCCTCACGTTGGCCTGTGTCTGGCCTCAGGCTCTCAGGGCCTCTTCTCCAGCGGATGTAGAACAGTGGTTTGATTTCACACTGGTTAACTACCTTCCCTACCTCACCTTCCAACTCATCAGCTCCACCCAGCTCAGTGAGGCCTCCTGTCTATCATACAGGAAACTGTAAGTCTTTGTTGGATGTAGCATTACATAAGGATCTCAGCATCAACACTTCCCTCTGTCTGTTGGCTAAAATACTCTTGTAAAACCTGTATTAACGTGACCTCTGTTCATGTGTGTCTCATCAGGGTGTCTGTCCTCGGAAAAAACTACAACTTTTCTGCGACTAATTTTGCTCCAGCTGATGTGTACAGCTCTATAAGAGCATATCTGACCAACAATGGTAAGCATAATTAGAATAAGAATAATCTCTCTTTTGTTTCTCTGTACTGAATGGTACTGAACACTCATTTCTTATATTTGTGGGCCTCATAACTATAGCATAACTATGTGAATGTGTATGATGCAGATGGCAGGCCCCGCTGCTTTAACTCCTCAGATCCTCTTCTGAACTCCACTGCATGGTTTGCTGACAACATTGGATTCTTTATCACTTTCATCAGTCTCTCTGATCTGCATTCATTCCTATCAGGAAACATGGTAACATACACACACAACCTCACACACCCATACCTAGATATCTGTAGGTATTCATGTTGGACATTTAGACATTTATACAAGTGATTGCTTCGGATCATCTTCATATACGGTATCTGTAAACTGTATTAAACAACACACACCCATTTTGTGTGTGTTTGGTATTGTGTCCTTCAGACAAGTGTGTTGCTGGAGAACTCAGAAAATCTTCAGCTGTTCAACAACTCTGGAATATCAGCCATCGTCCTCGAATACTACACAACAGAGTTATACACCCAGAATCCTGACTTCAGCCCACTCCGGTAACACACTACACTCAACACTACACACCAAGCTACTTATTTGACTTGTTTCTCTGTGCTGGCATTTATGAAAGTTGGTTTGTGTTCTCATAGATTGCCAGCTGGACTGCTGTGTCATTCTCCATCGTCCATGTTTGATGATCTTGGAGATTCAGATGTCCAGACCATCCTGAGGAGCATCAACAACTACTGCACAGCAATTACTCCAGAGGTGATGAATCAATAAGACCCTGTCCGTTCACCAGTCAATTATTCCGTAGTAGCGTGACTGACCTATAATTCTCTTCTCCCTTCAGGTCACAGCTGTGCTGGTGGCAAAGGTCCCCAACATATCTGCGTCCACCATTCAATCTTTGGGCAGCCAGTGTGTGGGCCTGACTGTGGGCCAGATAAGCTCCGCCCCCTCCAATGCTATAATCAGCTCTCTGTCCACACTCAGTAACATCAGTGGCTGGGACCAGGGCCAAGTGAACGCCCTCATCCAGAGCATCATTAATGCAGGCTTTAATGTAAGTGTACACTGCACACCTGGCAGCAATGTCGATCTACGTTACTGAAAGCAAGACCATGTATATTTACAGCGATTTCCACCTGTACATAACACAATTCTCTTGCTGTTCAAACATTTACCATCTCCTCCCTTATTGCATTTAAAAACCAAAAAAGTAAGGCTCTGTTTTTGTTTTTGGTTTGCCTCACAGGTCAGCAGTGCCTCCTCTCTGGTGTCCCTGGGAACACTCATCAGTGGTGTTCCTTCTGCAACCATCTCCAACATCCCATTTTCTGAGATTCTGTCTCTATCCCAGAATCCAACATTCATCAATAACATTCTATCAGCTCCAACTGTTCTGCAAGAGACATTCGTCCAGAAGGTATGCGCTCTTTCTCTTTTCCTACTCACCATGGATGTTTTACAGACATCTTGAAGTCCTGTCCAAACTGCAGAGAGATGGGGAATCATGTAGAACTTAAACAGTCTGGGGAGACTATCAGAAAATGCCGACAATATTAAAGATTAATTAAATTTCCAGCAAATGTAGTTTTAGACAAGACTGAAAAAAATGTAAAGAAACTGAAATATTGAAAAAAAATTTAAAGGTCTTCGACACTGTCTTCCAGATAATCTCTGTAGACCAAACTGAAGCGATAGCGAATGTTCCAGGGGGACTGGTGATGTATATCCCACTTGTTCTACTGACATCTTTGAGCTCTAAAGACATTTCACTCATCAACACCCAGAGCTGGAGTCATAAACAGGTAACTGAACAGACCCACATTGCTGGAGACATGTCAATCCCTATAGAGTAACACAGTATGACTGTGATCACAGCTCTTACACATATCTGAAGTCCTGTCTAGTTTGGATGTCGGAGTATCGGTACACATCGGTAGAGATCTTTCTTTGATTATTTTTCTCCAGGCTGTGATGTTGTTTGGTGAAGTAACCAATGCCAGTGATAATCCAGAAGAGTGAGTTACAATCACACACACATACACACACACACACACACACACACACACACACACAAAGGTTTTCTCACTTAAATCACATGGTTAAATACCATTGGGTGAGCAAGGCAGATATTGCTTACTGCAAGTTTCTGATGCAGCGCAGTAAAATGTGTTTTCCTTCATCAGTGTGTGTATATCTGTGTGTGCATATGTGTGTTCCCCCCACAGTCTGTCAGTATCAGTACTACAAGGGTTCTCCTGTAGCACAGTCCAGACTCTTCCACTGCAGAAAACCCAAGACCTAGTGAGAGCCTGTAGACCACGTGCAGGCAGAGACAAGGTCCTCCTGAAAGAGGCTCAGGTACATACACTCATACACTGTATTTGTTTACATTCTGCACATGGTCTGGAACAGCGCAATAAGTTGAGACTTAAACCTTCGAGGCTACATGAGATCCCGCACAAACTCGTTGTGTTCTGTGTTTCAGCTGGTCTGCATGTACAACTTTGTAAAAGATGATCCATCTTTTAGCTTTACTGATGTCCCCTCTGATTTGCTTCTGTACTACAGGTATGTAAGACAGTCACATACACATGTAGCAGGTCGTTAATGCGTACTGTATATATTGAATAACGTACTGTATAAGGGAAGAAGACAGATTTACTTCTTTTGATTACTCCTTTGTGCACCAAAACGCACACTTCCCCTGCATTCAAACGTAAACATTTCAAGCATCAGAGAATATGGTCATATCTTCTCTCTAATGCGTGTCTTTGTTTTGTAGCTATGAGAATATACAGAAGGAGAACTGCCAGTCATATTTCACTGCCCTGGGCCGTGCAGATTTTTCCATTCTTTCCTCTGTCCTTGACAAACAGACCATCCTGTTCAACGCTGCAAAGGACTGCCTGGTAAAAGATACACAGTAACATGTTCATAGACCAACACACTCAATATTAACACATTATTGTTATGTCAAGAAGACAAACTGGATAGGAACTCCACTGCCATCTCTCCTTAACATATCCATGCTTCACTGGTATGTCACCTGGATCAGCCAACAATTAACAACAACTTTCCATTCTCCATCCTATTTCCAGCTGTTCTCACTTCATCATTACTAATGCCCTGAATTTCCAACCCCGCTTCATCCACCCTTCTCTCTCTGGGGCATCCAACACACTCTCGTTTTTACTTCCTCAATTTTTTTTTTGCAGAGCTCAGTTCATCTGGCCAATCAGTAGAAATTCTAGCTTACTTCTTATTCCTGTTTGTCGAACCGCTTCCACATCTGAGGCATCTGTCTCACGTCTTCTCTGAATTTTACACAACAGTCTTCTTCTTTTGGCTTCCACCATTATAATCTATCTTTCCCTTATGGTTTGTAAATCTGTAGGATATATCTGGTGTGAGTCTGACCAGGGATCAGGTGGCGATGCTGGGGAATATGGCTTGCACACTGGACGCCTCCTACATCCAGAACTCTGACCCTCTCATTTTGGAGAACCTAAAGAACTGTGGAGATCTATCTGACTCCCAGATAACTGCTGTACTGTCACTGCTCCTCAGTGGAAACACTGCTTATGGGTAAGACAGAGCTTGAAGAAAACAACTTTTCTGAACCTTCGTTACAATACATTTTTTAAATGAATTATTTTTGTATTATACTGTACATGAATAAGATCTCACAAACATTGATATTTTAATCAGCAATCCGTCAACGTGGAACGAGCAGACAGTGCATCAACTTGGCATCCTGGCTGTCTACTTCACATCAGACCTCTGCGACAAACTTAGCTTTGTATGTAAACATGTTCAGTTTTCATTTGGTGAAAAATGCTTCATTTGTTTATGGAATGTTAGATAAGTTTTACTCATTTACCCTACTGTCTGTGCTTATTGTTGCAGAATGTAAAGAGGGAGATCCTGTCAGTCCTGAGAGAGCAGAAGATCCCGATCAAGATCCTAAGGACATTCTTTACGAAATGCAACTCAGAAGATGCAACAGGTAACAGTATTCACAGTGTAAAGCACACTGAGATAGAGAGATATAGTTTCAGATTCTCTCCGTCCGTGACTGACTTCCTGTTCTGTGTGTAACAGTGAGCGACATCTCAGCGGTGACGATTTCAGATCCGTCGTTCCCTTTCGGCTTTAATTCCACCCAGTTTGATCTGTATCTGGACATCTCCGTCCTGCAGTACAACCTGGCAGCCATCACTGAGAAAGTGGTGGACATCAGCCTCCAGACTGTCATTCTGAAAAAGTTAAACCAGGTCAGCAGCACTGAATGCTGGAGTCTTTCACACTACAGGAAACAAGAGATTGTTTGTGTCATTTCAGTTATAGGATTCTGACCTTCCTGACAGAGTTGGGTTAAATGTGATATTGGGAGCTTGTTTGTTGTCCAAGTGTACTTCTGCCAAAACTGGGTTGTTTTGCATTGAGAGTTGAAATTTTGTCTTTGCGTGTATGTTGCATTTCCCCAATTTGGATAGTGTGTGTTAATTGCTGATTTTGTGTCCATATGTAGATTTACCCATCAGGCCTTGATGATGGTGTGCTGCAGCTTCTGGGCTCCACTTCTCGTGTGGCCACTACAGATGACATCAGCAAGTGGAACATTAACATGATTGACACACTCTACTCTTTAATGGACCCGAACAATGGACCCTGGGACCCACACATGGTAAAGTGTGTGTGTGTGTGTGTGTGTGTGTGTGTGTGTGTGTGTGTGTGTGTGTGTGTGTGAGAGAGAGAGAGAGAGGATCTGTGATCCTACAGATCCTCATTTTCAGTGCTCAGACACTGATGTGCTTGCTACAAGAATAATGTTTGTGTGTTTTGTAGAGTCAAGCACTGATTATGAGGTATTTGAGCACGGAGGATCACTATCTGGAAAGTGCGGAAATTAACGCAATCGGTTCCAACATCTGTACTTTAAACGTCAGTGTACTGCAAACCATCACTGCTGAGAGCCTAAAGTAAGTACACCCTCGTAGGCACACCCTTCCATAAACATTGATGAACAAATGAAAGAAATTTAAGAATAAAATGAGTACAGTAGTTTTCACCTAGATTTTTTCATTATGCAGGACGGTCCTGTCTCCAGATCTGTCGTCATGTTCCATTGAACAAAAATCTGTTCTGTACATCATCGCCAACTCTTCATTCAGCAATGAACACAGCAATACCCTGACATTCTACCAACTCATAAGACCTTACTTGGGTAAAGCACACATCCACATTACAGACAGTATTACAGACAAGCAAAGACATAAATTATTATTATTTTTTTTTAAACAGCAGTATTGGAAATGAATTTAAAGAATTCACATGAATGCACACACACACACAAAGAACTGGATTCTTTAAGAATTTTTTCTATCTATGTGTGTGTAGGTGGAGCTCCTCTGGAGGATATACAAGCTCTTTCTACCCAGAATATCATCATGGACATCACCACATTTATCAGTCTAAACCCTGCTGTTCTCATGGTATAAAACATAAAATGAACAGAGGTTTGAGTTATTATACAGAGGTATCTTGGCATATACTGTAAATTTTATACATTCTGGAGGCGAGTTCTTAAGGTAAAATTAAGTATTTTCCCATTGATCCATTCCAGCCACCAAAAATGTACCAATATTACCAATTTCCAACACTATGGTCATATTTTTGCATCTAAAAACAAGCAGAAAATTTAAAAAAGACATTGAAATAAAACCAAATATGAAATGAATAGACAATAAATCTCAGTTACTCTTAATTTTGTAATTTCTTTTGGCACCAGCTGCTTCAAAAGCAAAACTAAAAGTGGTTCCCTTTTCTTCTTACTGCCATGCCTGCTAACATTCTTCGGGAGCGTGGTGCTATGTATTTATTAAATCCTGCACAAAATGCAATAAACCAACAAAAAAAAAATGTGTGAACTTGCTTCACTTGGTTTTCCACTGATGCAAACAAGTTTGGAACGGCTCTCCGAAGTGCGCACAATGTAGCAGGCCCCCGATTCAGCTCGGTTCGGCTCGGTTCGGTCTCTCTTATGCCGAAAATGCTTGTTGTGCCGAGGCAAATTTCCTGCAAAAGTTTAGTTCTTAGGGCGAAAATACATGAGGCGGGGTGTTCGTATGCTAAGATACCACTGTATAAAGAAAGACTGTGGAGTAACTTGATGTTGAACTGTTTTTGTGTGTGCCAGATGCTGAATGTGAGCACAGTAAGGGGTCTAATGGGGGTAAACATTGCGGAACTGCAGCTGTTTGAGAACTCATCAGTGGTTCAGTCCTGGGTGTCACAACAGAACCAGTCTGATCTGAATACACTGAATCTTGGCATCATCAACCACAACCCTTGTTTTGGTGTAGACAGGTGGGCAGTTTTACAGTATCAAGTGAAAAAGAATAAACTTTGTAGAAAATGTTTAAGTACAGTAGGTATGTACTATAATTCTTTTTCTCCACCCAGTCAACAACTTCATGGCGAGATTGCATCCGGAAATGTTTCTGCAGTGCTGTGCAATTTCAGCATTCCTGACTATGCCTGCTCATCAGTGAGTTCTCTAACAATAGAAATCACCTCTGCTCACGCTCAGTCCTGTTGTGTACGAAAGAAATTTTCTGTTTCCTTTCTTTCAAGGCTGTTGTTCTAACCTCTGATGATCTGGCCACACTGCTCACATGTGAACTATCAAGCAGCGTGATCTACTCCAAAGAAGCTTGGAGACGTTTCTTCCAGAATTTTGCTGGACCTTTGGATGAAGCATTGGACAGGTTTTCCATCATGGTATGACCATGTTATCAGTGCTGTGGTCAAAATGTACATTTGTGTCAAACAGTGCACTGAAGTTTATTCTCTTCCCTGTAGAACATCAGCAGCATTCAGTCTGACCCAAATATACTTGATGCCATCGGGGAGGTGATAATCAGTAACTTCAACACAGAACAGCTGATGAATGTCACATTTATCAGCAAGTGGTTCCAGGTCAGGCTAAGACCATTTTTGTCATCAGTGTCCACACACTTTCTCTCCAGCCTCAGTTCCAAGAACTTCAACTGCAAGAGCTACCAAGTTGTGTAAGGATGGACAGGGGAATTTCAGACTGCCACATGTGTACTTTAGGCCATGAATATGAAGTAATTCATGACAAAACCTGTTTTGTTTTCCTAAAACCTAGGGTGGAAGCTCTCAGTAGTCTAGAACCTCTCATGAATGAGGATCAGAAGCATTCAGTCTTCACAACCTTGATCTTTCCCTTTCTGTCAAGAGTTGACCTGCCAGGTACGTAGGCTACTTTAAAGTGCCCTTAAAAAGAAAGGTGACAGTCCCAACCATGGTTAAATTAAGATAATTGACTACCTAAAGAAAATGCCCCAAGATCCATTAAGGAATGTTTTGATGAATGTATCTAATGGTCTCTGATCATTTTAGATCCTGGCTGTGTTTCCGACACTTCTGGCAGCAATGACTGGCTTAAAAATAACCTGAGGATTTTCTCCGTTTATGCCTCCTTGGAGGATCTCAGAATTCTGAACGCGAATTTCTCCAGCGTGAGTAACATCACAGTTGCAGTAACTGCTCGTTTCTCTTGAGGTCGCAGTTCAATTCAATTCAAATCAATTTTATTTGTATAGCACTTTCAACAATTGTCATTGTCGCAAAGCAGCTTGACACAATCAAAGGAATTATTAAATTCTGTATGGAATGTAAGTGTGCATGAATCAAGATGAGCAGATTGTCCCTGGTAAGCAAGCCGCGGGCGACAGTGGCAAGGAAAAATCTCCCTGAGATGGTAAAAGGAAGAAACCTTGAGAGGAACCAGACTCAACAGGGAACCCATCCTCATTTGGGTGAAACAGAAAGCAGGAAGTGATCTGCATTTATACATTGTGTTAGATGGCAGGCAGTTCAGCTATAACAGTTGATGTTAATTGATGTAAATATGGAGTCCAGGTAGTTATTAGAGACAATTGCAATCTTGAACTATCGAGCAACCGCAGCCAAGTCAAGTCCTCAGAGAAACAGCTGTCAACAGCAGTTGAGACCAGAACCGTCTTTATGGTAGAGTAAAACCATCCCCAGACACCGGACGCTTTCCAAAGAGACACACAGGGCATCCATGCGACGAGATCTCCAACCAGAAGTGGGGCACCAGGATGGGTCAGACAGGTCCGAAGGGCAGAGGGAGTCTGGAACACTGGCAGTTTAGGAACGACATGTGTAGCTTAACAGAGAGAGGAAAGAGAGAGAGGGGGAGAGAGAGAAGAGAGAGAGGGGGGAAGAGAACAAAAGAGGGGAGAGCAGAAGAGGAGAGAGAACAGTTAGGTATGGTCGCAGTCACATAATGTATAATTCGATTGTATATTTAGTGTAGAGTGCAAGCAGAGACTCCGGCAGGACTAACTATAACAGGATAACTAAAAGGGAGAGCCAGAAGGAAACACAGACATGAGGGCTCCCTGAGATGTAAAGGAAACAATCATTCTGGCTGAATGCGGTCCTGTGACTAGAACTTCTGTCTTATCAGGATTAAGCAGAAAGACATTAATTAGCATCCAATCTCTTATGTCCTGAGCACACATTGCACAAATTTAGTAAGCTGATTTTTCTCATCTGGTTTTGCTGAGACAAATAACTGTGTGTCGTCAGCCTAACAATGAAAACTAATACCATGTTTACGGATTATGTTGCAAGAGGAAGCATGTATAGGGAAAAAAGCAGTGGGCCTAAAACCGAACCTTGTGGAACATCAAATTCCACTTGAGAGCAAGCAGAATAATCACCATTTAAGTTTACATACTGATAACAATTGGTCAAATAGGATCTGAGCCAGGAGAGGGCTGTACTCTTAATTCCTACTACATTTTCCAATCTGTGAAGAAGAATCCCATGATCAATGGTGTCAAACGCTGCACTGAGGTCGAGTAAAACAAGCATAGTTACACAACCCTGATCAGAGGCCAATAGGAGGTCATTTACTACTTTAACGAGTGCTGCTTCTATGCTGTGATGAGGCCTAAATCCTGACTGATAAGCAGTTGAGTATAGTAGTAAAAGATGGTCTCTGGATTTTGTTTGGGAGAATCGCTGCATCACTGTCCCTTTGCTTTCCATGTTTGTTTTCATCCTTCACACTCTTCTGCCATCGGAAAAAAGTTACCGAAGCATTCGGGTACACACGTCCAGGCTGTACGTCCGCCTCAGATCAACTCAACTACCTTAAAACATTGGGACTGGACTGATTAATCAACACAACCGCAAACGGATTGATCAACCAAACTATTGTACACACCAACTTGTAAATGTGCTTTTGCACAATATTCATTACTTGATCTTTTTTGCACTAACTATTTTATTCCTTGCTGCTACTTACGGAACGTTTACTTTTTACCGTTTCTCCTCGCACTACCTCAACTCATTACCTCAACACCACAGAGTATTGCAATGTCATGTTTGTCGCACTGGCACTTTGTCGCTCCTGTTTGCACATTTGCACGTGCACTTTATGTTGTCTCTTCTTTGTAAAAATTAGATAGTTCCCAGCTAGTCAGCTAAATAGGTCTCTTAGTTAGCTAGTTAGTTTTCCTGTTAATTTATGTTGTAAATTTATGTTGAATGTAGGACCTTGGTCCTGGACAAATGTTGTTTCGTTTCACTGTGTACTAACTTTATATGGTTGAAGTGACAATAAAGCCGACTTGACTTGACTTGACTTGACTTGACCTGGTGTGAAAAGAATGTGTGACATGCATATTTTGTCCTGCAGGTGGCAGTATTAGGCTTGCTGTCCAGTGAGCAGAAGGCACAGTTCATCTTGCAGCCAGATTCAGGAGTGTTGGGAAATGAGTCTGTGTTTAGAGAGGTGTTCAGCAATATGGTGGCATCTTTAGATCTAATCCAACTTGGCAGCTTCTTCACAGCCTTCAACCAGACTTCAAAACAAGTGAGGATGTCTGTAGTCCACATCCAGGACACATTTTCTTTTGGATGCCACACATTTATTTTGTGCACAAGAATTATTAAAGTCCACATGTGTTCAGGCTGTTTACCCATATTGCTGTGTGTTTACAGATGAACTCGAGCATTTCTACAGCAATTTCCGAAATCATCCTTAATGTGACACTTTTGAATCTGGCACCAGACTTCCAAAGTTTCAGCCCAGAAGAATTTGCCCTGTGGTTCCAGACCTACCTTTCCTTCTTCCTTCCTGTGATTGGTCCAAACACCCTGTCAGTCATCCCCATGAACATCAGCGGTGACTCCTACAGAGAGATGTGAGCTCCTCCTCAACATGCACACACAGATCTATTCTATGTATTTTATTTGCAATTCATCATGATTTTTTTGTTGTTGTTTTCACAGAGTGATAGGACTTGATAATGTGTACAGTCACCTCACCAATACACAGTCCAACACTGTCTTCAATCACACACTAGACTATCTCCAGTACCAGTCGAGTCAAGGTGTGTGTGTGTGTGTGTGTGTGTGTGTGTGTGTGTGTGTGTGTGTGTGTGTGTGTTTGTTTGTTTGTTTTAAGTATGCATGCTCCAGCTTGTGTATTTGCTGACTTCGGCTATTTCTGTGTGCGGGCAGTGATCAGGAGATGCAATTGAATGTCATGCATTCACTGGTCTGGTGTTATCAGTCTAAAGTCTTTGTAGACATTTATTTATTCATGCATTTATTTTATTTGTGGCATATTTTGCTTCGCAGGCCTGAGATATTACAGCAGTGGGAGCTTCTTCATGTTCCTGAACCAGTTCTTTCGCAGTTTTGGATTCCCTAACCTGAAGGATTTCCTGTCTCTGATCCCAGCTGATCGACAGGCAGAGGTATCTCTGATCTATCGTACCGGTCCGATTGGTTAATTGCTTAGTAAAAGTTTTACGTTGCTGTCAGTAAGTTGCCCAATTCCCCCTATGTAATGAGTGCATTGTCTCTGATCTGTGTCCTTAAGATTTTGGACTCCATCTCTGTGGAAGAACTCAGTGAGTTCTTGAACAGGCCAGATGCAGTCACTGATGGGGCTGAGCTCTGCACGCTCCTCAACAACTACAATATGACCAATCAGTACCTAGAAAGGGTATACCAGGGGTTATTTTATCCCCGTTTTAGTCCATGTGGATTTCCTGCCTTTATTTACTCTTGATTGACCTGATTGATGGAGCAATCCATGTTTCTCTCTACAGGAACCCGTTTTGTCCTCAGCTTTGGCCAGCCTCACGTTGGCCTGTGTCTGGCCTCAGGCTCTCAGGGCCTCTTCTCCAGCGGATGTAGAACAGTGGTTTGATGTCACACTGGTTAACTACCTTCCCTACCTCACCTTCCAACTCATCAGCTCCACCCAGCTCAGTGAGGCCTCCTGTCTATCATACAGGAAACTGTAAGTCTTTGTTGGATGTAGCATTACATAAGGATCTCAGCATCAACACTTCCCTCTGTCTGTTGGCTAAAATACTCTTGTAAAACCTGTATTAACGTGACCTCTGTTCATGTGTGTCTCATCAGGGTGTCTGTCCTCGGAAAAAACTACAACTTTTCTGCGACTAATTTTGCTCCAGCTGATGTGTACAGCTCTATAAGAGCATATCTGACCAACAATGGTAAGCATAATTAGAATAAGAATAATCTCTCTTTTGTCTCTCTGTACTGAATGGTACTGAACACTCATTTCTTATATTTGTGGGCCTCATAACTATAGCATAACTATGTGAATGTGTATGATGCAGATGGCAGGCCCCGCTGCTTTAACTCCTCAGATCCTCTTCTGAACTCCACTGCATGGTTTGCTGACAACATTGGATTCTTTATCACTTTCATCAGTCTCTCTGATCTGCATTCATTCCTATCAGGAAACATGGTAACATACACACACACAACCTCACACACCCATACCTAGATATCTGTAGGTATTCATGTTGGACATTTAGACATTTATACAAGTGATTGCTTCGGATCATCTTCATATACGGTATCTGTAAACTGTATTAAACAACACACACCCATTTTGTGTGTGTTTGGTATTGTGTCCTTCAGACAAGTGTGTTGCTGGAGAACTCAGAAAATCTTCAGCTGTTCAACAACTCTGGAATATCAGCCATCGTCCTCGAATACTACACAACAGAGTTATACACCCAGAATCCTGACTTCAGCCCACTCAGGTAACACACTACACTCAACACCACACACCAAGCTACTTATTTGATTTGTTTCTCTGTGCTGGCATTTATGAAAGTTGGTTTGTGTTCTCATAGATTGCCAGCTGGACTGCTGTGTCATTCTCCATCGTCCATGTTTGATGATCTTGGAGATTCAGATGTCCAGACCATCCTGAGGAGCATCAACAACTACTGCACAGCAATTACTCCAGAGGTGATGAATCAATAAGACCCTGTCCGTTCACCAGTCAATTATTCCGTAGTAGCGTGACTGACCTATAATTCTCTTCTCCCTTCAGGTCACAGCTGTGCTGGTGGCAAAGGTCCCCAACATATCTGCGTCCACCATTCAATCTTTGGGCAGCCAGTGTGTGGGCCTGACTGTGGGCCAGATAAGCTCCGCCCCCTCCAATGCTATAATCAGCTCTCTATCCACACTCAGTAACATCAGTGGCTGGGACCAGGGCCAAGTGAACGCCCTCATCCAGAGCATCATTAATGCAGGCTTTAATGTAAGTGTACACTGCACACCTGGCAGCAATGTCGATCTACGTTACTGAAAGCAAGACCATGTATATTTACAGCGATTTCCACCTGTACATAACACAATTCTCTTGCTGTTCAAACATTTACCATCTCCTCCCTTATTGCATTTAAAAACCAAAAAAGTAAGGCTCTGTTTTTGTTTTTGGTTTGCCTCACAGGTCAGCAGTGCCTCCTCTCTGGTGTCCCTGGGAACACTCATCAGTGGTGTTCCTTCTGCAACCATCTCCAACATCCCATATTCTGAGATTCTGTCTCTATCCCAGAATCCAACATTCATCAATAACATTCTATCAGCTCCAACTGTTCTGCAAGAGACATTCGTCCAGAAGGTATGCGCTCTTTCTCTTTTCCTATTCACCATGGATGTTTTACAGACATCTTGAAGTCCTGTCCAAACTGCAGAGAGATGGGGAAGCATGTAGAACTTAAACAGTCTGGGGAGACTATCAGAAAATGCCGACAATATTAAAGATTAATTCAATTTCCAGCAAATGTAGTTTTAGACAAGACTGAAAAAAATTTAAAGAAACTGAAATATTGAAAAAAAATGTAAAGGTCTTCGACACTGTCTTCCAGATAATCTCTGTAGACCAAACTGAAGCGATAGCGAATGTTCCAGGGGGACTGGTGATGTATATCCCACTTGTTCTACTGACATCTCTGAGCTCTGAAGACATTTCACTCATCAACACCCAGAGCTGGAGTCATAAACAGGTAACTGAACAGACCCACATTGCTGGAGACATGTCAATCCCTATAGAGTAACACAGTATGACTGTGATCACAGCTCTTACACATATCTGAAGTCCTGTCTAGTTTGGATGTCGGAGTATCGGTACACATCGGTAGAGATCTTTCTTTGATTATTTTTCTCCAGGCTGTGATGTTGTTTGGTGCAGTGGCCAGTGCCAGTGATAATCCAGAAGAGTGAGTTACAATCACACACACACACACACACAGACACACACACACACACACACACACACAAAGATTTTCTCACTTAAATCACATGGTTAAATACCATTGGGTGAGCAAGGCAGATATTGCTTACTGCAAGTTTCTGATGCAGCGCAGTAAAATGTGTTTTCCTTCATCAGTGTGTGTATATCTGTGTGTGCATATGTGTGTTCCCCCCACAGTCTGTCAGTATCAGTACTACAAGGGTTCTCCTGTAGCGCAGTCCAGACTCTTCCACTGCAGAAAACCCAAGACCTAGTGAGAGCCTGTAGACCACGTGCAGGCAGAGACAAGGTCCTCCTGAAAGAGGCTCAGGTACATACACTCATACACTGTATTTGTTTACATTCTGCACATGGTCTGGAACAGCGCAATAAGTTGAGACTTAAACCTTCGAGGCTACATGAGATCCCGCACAAACTCGTTGTGTTCTGTGTTTCAGCTGGTCTGCATGTACAACTTTGTAAAAGATGATCCATCTTTTAGCTTTACTGATGTCCCCTCTGATTTGCTTCTGTACTACAGGTATGTAAGACAGTCACATACACATGTAGCAGGTCGTTGATGCGTACTGTATATATTGAATAACGTACTGTATAAGGGAAGAAGACAGCTTTACTTCTTTTGATTACTCCTCTGTGTACCAAAACGCACACTTCCCCTGCATTCAAACGTAAACATTTCAAGCATCACAGAATATGGTCATATCTTCTCTCTAATGCGTGTCTTTGTTTTGTAGCTATGAGAATATACAGAAGGAGACCTGCCAGTCATATTTCACTGCCCTGGGCCGTGCAGATTTTTCCATTCTTTCCTCTGTCCTTGACAAACAGACCATCCTGTTCAACGCTGCAAAGGACTGCCTGGTAAAAGATACACAGTAACATGTTCATAGACCAACACACTCAATATTAACACATTATTGTTATGTAAAGAAGACAAACTGGATAGGAACTCCACTGCCATCTCTCCTTAACATATCCATGCTTCACTGGTATGTCACCTGGATCAGCCAACAATTAACAACAACTTTCCATTCTCCATCCTATTTCCAGCTGTTTTCACTTCATCATTACTAATGCCCTGAATTTCCAACCCCGCTTCATCCACCCTTCTCTCTCTGGGGCATCCAACACACTCTCGTTTTTACTTCCTCAATTTTTTTTTTGCAGAGCTCAGTTCATCTGGCCAATCAGTAGAAATTCTAGCTTACTTCTTATTCCTGTTTGTCGAACCGCTTCCACATCTGAGGCATCTGTCTCACGTCTTCTCTGAATTTTACACAACAGTCTTCTTCTTTTGGCTTCCACCATTATAATCTATCTTTCCCTTATGGTTTGTAAATCTGTAGGATATATCTGGTGTGAGTCTGACCAGGGATCAGGTGGCGATGCTGGGGAATATGGCTTGCACACTGGACGCCTCCTACATCCAGAACTCTGACCCTCTCATTTTGGAGAACCTAAAGAACTGTGGAGATCTATCTGACTCCCAGATAACTGCTGTACTGTCACTGCTCCTCAGTGGAAACACTGCTTATGGGTAAGACAGAGCTTGAAGAAAACAACTTTTCTGAACCTTCGTTACAATACATTTTTTAAATGAATCATTTTTGTATTATACTGTACATGAATAAGATGTCACAAACATTGATATTTTAATCAGCAATCCGTCAACGTGGAACGAGCAGACAGTGCATCAACTTGGCATCCTGGCTGTCTACTTCACATCAGACCTCTGCGACAAACTTAGCTTTGTATGTAAACATGTTCAGTTTTCATTTGGTGAAAAATGCTTCATTTGTTTATGGAATGTTAGATAAGTTTTACTCATTTACCCTACTGTCTGTGCTTATTGTTGCAGAATGTAAAGAGGGAGATCCTGTCAGTCCTGAGAGAGCAGAAGATCCCGATCAAGATCCTAAGGACATTCTTTACGAAATGCAACTCAGAAGATGCAACAGGTAACAGTATTCACAGTGTAAAGCACACTGAGATAGAGAGATATAGTTTCAGATTCTCTCCGTCCGTGACTGACTTCCTGTTCTGTGTGTAACAGTGAGCGACATCTCAGCGGTGACGATTTCAGATCCGTCGTTCCCTTTCGGCTTTAATTCCACCCAGTTTGATCTGTATCTGGACATCTCCGTCCTGCAGTACAACCTGGCAGCCATCACTGAGAAAGTGGTGGACATCAGCCTCCAGACTGTCATTCTGAAAAAGTTAAACCAGGTCAGCAGCACTGAATGCTGGAGTCTTTCACACTACAGGAAACAAGAGATTGTTTGTGTCATTTCAGTTATAGGATTCTGACCTTCCTGACAGAGTTGGGTTAAATGTGATATTGGGAGCTTGTTTGTTGTCCAAGTGTACTTCTGCCAAAACTGGGTTGTTTTGCATTGAGAGTTGAAATTTTGTCTTTGCGTGTATGTTGCATTTCCCCAATTTGGATAGTGTGTGTTAATTGCTGATTTTGTGTCCATATGTAGATTTACCCATCAGGCCTTGATGATGGTGTGCTGCAGCTTCTGGGCTCCACTTCTCGTGTGGCCACTACAGATGACATCAGCAAGTGGAACATTAACATGATTGACACACTCTACTCTTTAATGGACCCGAACAATGGACCCTGGGACCCACACATGGTAAAGTGTGTGTGTGTGTGTGTGTGTGTGTGTGTGTGTGTGTGTGTGTGTGAGAGAGAGAGAGAGAGAGGATCTGTGATCCTACAGATCCTCATTTTCAGTGCTCAGACACTGATGTGCTTGCTACAAGAATAATGTTTGTGTGTTTTGTAGAGTCAAGCACTGATTATGAGGTATTTGAGCACGGAGGATCACTATCTGGAAAGTGCGGAAATTAACGCAATCGGTTCCAACATCTGTACTTTAAACGTCAGTGTACTGCAAACCATCACTGCTGAGAGCCTAAAGTAAGTACACCCTCGTAGGCACACCCTTCCATAAACATTGATGAACAAATGAAAGAAATTTAAGAATAAAATGAGTACAGTAGTTCTCACCTAGATTTTTTCATTATGCAGGACGGTCCTGTCTCCAGATCTGTCGTCATGTTCTATTGAACAAAAATCTGTTCTGTACATCATCGCCAACTCTTCATTCAGCAATGAACACAGCAATACCCTGACATTCTACCAACTCATAAGACCTTACTTGGGTAAAGCACACATCCACATTACAGACAGTATTACAGACAAGCAAAGACATAAATTAGTTTTTTTTTTTTTTAAACAGCAGTATTGGAAATGAATTTAAAGAATTCACATGAATGCACACACACACACACACACACACACAAAGAACTGGATTCTTTAAGAATTTTTTCTATCTATGTGTGTGTAGGTGGAGCTCCTCTGGAGGATATACAAGCTCTTTCTACCCAGAATATCATCATGGACATCACCACATTTATCAGTCTAAACCCTGCTGTTCTCAAGGTATAAAACATAAAATGAACAGAGGTTTGAGTTATTATACAGAGGTATCTTGGCATATACAGTAGTTGATCAATTGGAATGGTTATTACCGTCGCGCTCACCGCCGCGTAAAAACGTCAGCGGCCAAAATAAATCAGTTGCATTTCAAAGTCATTCGTAAAATGGCCGCCAGGTGGCGCAAAGTGACATTTTCGCTCGTTGCCGTAAATACAACAGTGACCGTTATACAGCGTATCTCTGTATCGGTTTATTGTTATTTAAGTTCTGGATTATTTCAGGTACTTTAAACACATTGTTGGGTTGCTCATGTTGGCTCTTATGAGATACAAATGTCAAGTTTACAAATGAACACCTGGTTGGGTTATTTTGACCCAACAACTGGTTTATTCATTATTCTTTCCTTTCTCCAAATATCAGCCTGCAGAATGTTTGAAATATTACTGTTTATTGTGTTACAGGTGTAGTTTTAAGAGTTGTTTAGGCAGGAATGCGTGTGTATACAGCTCAAAACCTCCATCAGTTATTAAAGATAGCGGCTATTTAGAAAACATGCCCAGTGATTTCGGAGCTTCAGGAAATCTCCCGGCGCTCTGCGCATAACACCGGGCCAACTCGTGTCGGAAAGAATTTATAAACGGTTTCTAAACATGGGCTATTGTTTTTTTACTTATAATATTTGTTAATTTAATTTAAATGAGGTTTGGGCTCAGGACTTCGACTCGGCATCGTGATTCTCCTCTTTAATTTACTCCATAGTTTTAATCAGCGCTCAGCCGCATGCATGAAGTTTTCCATGATTATGAACGCGTCGGGAAAACAGCAAGCAGACTGACTCTGACCATTTAAAAAAACGTTTGCGTTCATTTTCTGACGCGCTCAAGTTCACCAAAAACAATACAGAACAGCGCAGCTTACAACACTTATAAAAAAATCACAACACTTACAAAATCACAACGTTTTTCCGTTATTGTGAGTGCGCTTAAATAAAAGTTGAGTCTTATAAAGGCATGTAGTCTTATATAGTTTTATTATATAGTTTTTGCACATTAATCTGACACAGTTTTTTCAGCCTGTCACGGTGTGCGCCCAAATCAATATCGCTCCTCGCTCACTAGTTAGGCGGCCTCTCCTTCAGACATGCGAAGCAGCGGGACCGCAGAATTACACATGACTGGTGAGCTATCGTTGCTATCGTTGCCCGGGCTTGCACCACGCGCTATAAAATACTCGAGGTTTGTTGGGCTACAGTGGATTTTACTACGCGCTGTGTATGCAGCGCGCGTGCAACAACGCGGAAGTGCGGCATGCAAGCAGGGCAAATGGAACGCGCCCCAGAGACTTCAAAGGAGCGAGAGGTGGGAGGGGGGCGGTACTGCCATCCGCGGAGAGCGAGAGTCAGCGCGAGCAGACGGATGGCCATTGCACTCACACCGCGTAGTAAAATCCACTGTAACCCAACAAACCCCAATCATCACCAGCCGTGCCTTATTCCGTCATGTCATGTGGGCATTATAAGCTTTGTATTGAAAACTTCTAACTAAAAAGTGGCAGCTGGCACGCCTAAAAATAGACGCAGGTTATTTTTTTAATAGTCTAAATAAAAACCCTCCGATTTAATTTCCTATAGTCTAACCAACGCTCAGCCGCACGCATAGTTTTCCCGAGCGCGAGGAATTTTTTTGTGCTAAATAATGTTTATGCAGTATAAGAATTCCTATTAATCCTGGGTTGTTCTTTTAGTGTCACTATAGTGCTTTACAATGCCAGACAACATTCAAATACAAATGATTCACCCTCCCCAGGTGTGAATCGGCTGTTCTCACCTATACATTCAGAGGAACTGAAATGCACTTCTCCCCACTTTAAAAACCTCTTGAATCTGAGGCTCTTCTGGAGACTTTCAGTGATTTCAATTTGTGTAATTTTAATCTCCTGGATTCTAGATTCTAAAGTTGACATTGTTACCTTTTTTAATCATTGGAATGGAAGAATTTGAGATTTTCCTTATGATAGCATAAATTGCATTGTTTTTAATCAGTCTATACACAATAATATTCTTTGGTATTTTTTTTTTTAAACGGGTATGGGGGCTATCTTGGTTCATTAATCTCCGTGCCTGGTTTAGGTTTAGTATTCAGTGCGCATCTGTTATATTACAACTATCATAACACTCAAATACCTTTTATTGGGGGTTAAGTGACTGATGTGCCTAACATTTTTCAGCTGAGTCTTTGTTTCACTGAAAACGATCGCGACACCCCTCTCTCTCACACACACACACACACACACACAGAGCCGACCAAATCATTAGCACGTCCCTCCCCCAAACAGCACAGACATTTACTTTATATCCATTTACTTACACTTGAACTGAGTTTTTTGAGTAACATGGGTCGAACCCGTTACAAATCATAACAGTCTACTGCATTTCATTCTTATAATAACGCAAAAACACAAGCGGGGCTGAAAGACCGACATCTGCTGACACAGTAGAACGTCCTAACACTGTTTTAATTTTACGGTCATTTATTTCAGTTAATAAATCTACTATAAATTTAAAGAACACAAGAAATAAGATGACACAAATCCATACACGCTTTTTTTCTAATTACAAGTGATAAAATCAAAAGGCTCACTGTGTTAACATTTATTGTGCCTAAATTTGATCCTAATAAGATTTGATTTAATTTGAATTTTAGAACAGTGGCAGCTGGAACACCTAAAACAGATGCAGGATTATTTTTTTATAATCTAAATAAAAATGCTTTTTTAAACGTGGGCTATTGTTATTTACATGCAATATTTGTTAATTTAATTTAAATGGGGTTTGGTCTCCGGAATGTTGAGCATCAGGATCCTCTTCTTTACTTTCCTACGTAGAATCAGCGCTTAATCGCACGCATAAAGTTTTGTAAATTCGTTTAATGTTTAATAGTAAATAATGACCCCCGTTGCGCTGTACCACCGCTCGGAAAACCTTATGAAATACAAGTTTAGGACAATTATGATGATCTGCCACGGCGTGCGCGTGTGATGGGTGTACGCCCAAATCTACTATAACTACTCCCTCACTCCGTAGGCTCCCTAAATAGCCGGCAAAGGGACGGGAGCCGCCTATTTGTGCCAGCTGGCGATAATTAACGTTAATATGATCTCGGGCTTGCTCCGCATTATAAAAGCAAGGCGCGGAGATTTGTCTGAGGTCTGGGAAGTACGTGATGTGATGAAGAATATAAAAAAAAAGCATGTCAGTGGGGAGATGTGACGCGGCCCAGGCGCTTTAAACAAGGACACTAGAATTCCGCCCTTTGATCTCCGCGCTGAGGACAGCGCGAGAAAGAGCTGCGCGAGCTCCCGCGGCATCTTCACTCCCTTACTAATAATTAAAAAAAATTCACAATCCTTCACTAATAAATCTACTATAAATTTAAAGAACACAAGATATAAGACGACACAAAACCCACACGCATAATTACACGTGATAAAATTTAAAGGCTCACTGTGTTATTTTGTTTAAATTTGATCCTAATAAGATTTAATTTAATTTAAATTCTACATTTATATCGTCATTTTAGTTCTGTGATTATAAATTTGTTTAACTACAATGTTTTACTTGATTTTATCCGCCACTACGTGCAGTTCTAAAACTCTGTGTCTCATTAATCCAGCAGAGAATGAACTAAGGCATGAGGCGTCAGCCTGTAGTTATATAGCGCCACTCAACGGTAAAAGCCAGCAAACGCACAAAGCCAAACGGTACCGCCGAGCGCGGCGACGGTAGGACCTACATTCCGATTGATTAACCACTGTACTGTAAATTTTATACATTCTGGAAGCGAGTTCTTAAGGTAAAATTAAGTATTTTCCCATTGCAAATAACGGAAATGCAAATAATCCATTTCAGCCACCAAAAATGTACCAATATTCCCAATTTGGTCATATTTTTGCATCTAAAAACAAGCAGAAAATTTAAAAAAGACATTGAAATAAAACCAAATATGAAATGAATAGACAATAAATCTCAGATAATCTTAATTTTGTAATTTCTTTTGGCACCAGCTGCTTCAAAAACAAAACTGAAAGTGGTTCCCTTTTCTTCTTACTGCCATGCCTGCTAACATTCTTCGGGAGCGTGGTGCTATGTATTTATTAAATCCTGCACAAAATGCAATAAACCAACAAAAAAAAAATGTGTGAACTTGCTTCGCTTGGTTTTCCACTGATGCAAACAAGTTTGGAACGGCTCTCTGAAGTGCGCACAATGTAGCAGGCCCCCGATTCAGCTCGGTTCGGCTCGGTTCGGTCTCTTTTATGCCGAAAATGCTTGTTGTGCCGAGGCAAATTTCCTGCAAAATGTTTAGTTCTTAGGGCGAAAATACATGAGGCGGGGTGTTCGTATGCTAAGATATCACTGTATAAAGAAAGACTGTGGAGTAACTTGATGATGAACTGTTTTTGTGTGTGCCAGATGCTGAATGTGAGCACAGTAAGGGGTCTAATGGGGGTAAACATTGCGGAACTGCAGCTGTTTGAGAACTCATCAGTGGTTCAGTCCTGGGTGTCACAACAGAACCAGTCTGATCTGAATACACTGAATCTTGGCATCATCAACCACAACCCTTGTTTTGGTGTAGACAGGTGGGCAGTTTTACAGTATCAAGTGAAAAAGAATAAACTTTGTAGAAAATGTTTAAGTACAGTAGGTATGTACTATAATACTTTTTCTCCACCCAGTCAACAACTTCATGGCGAGATTGCATCCGGAAATGTTTCTGCAGTGCTGTGCAATTTCAGCATTCCTGACTATGCCTGCTCATCAGTGAGTTCTCTAACAATAGAAATCACCTCTGCTCACGCTCAGTCCTGTTGTGTACGAAAGAAATTTTCTGTTTCCTTTCTTTCAAGGCTGTTGTTCTAACCTCTGATGATCTGGCCACACTGCTCACATGTGAACTATCAAGCAGCGTGATCTACTCCAAAGAAGCTTGGAGACGTTTCTTCCAGAATTTTGCTGGACCTTTGGATGAAGCATTGGACAGGTTTTCCATCATGGTATGACCATGTTATCAGTGCTGTGGTCAAAATGTACATTTGTGTCAAACAGTGCACTGAAGTTTATTCTCTTCCCTGTAGAACATCAGCAGCATTCAGTCTGACCCAAATATACTTGATGCCATCGGGGAGGTGATAATCAGTAACTTCAACACAGAACAGCTGATGAATGTCACATTTATCAGCAAGTGGTTCCAGGTCAGGCTAAGACCATTTTTGTCATCAGTGTCCACAGACTTTCTCTCCAGCCTCAGTTCCAAGAACTTCAACTGCAAGAGCTACCAAGTTGTGTAAGGATGGACAGGGGAATTTCAGACTGCCACATGTGTACTTTAGGCCATGAATATGAAGTAATTCATGACAAAACCTGTTTTGTTTTCCTAAAACCTAGGGTGGAAGCTCTCAGTAGTCTAGAACCTCTCATGAATGAGGATCAGAAGCATTCAGTCTTCACTACCTTGATCTTTCCCTTTCTGTCAAGAGTTGACCTGCCAGGTACGTAGGCTACTTTAAAGTGCCCTTAAAAAGAAAGGTGACAGTCCCAACCATGGTTAAATTAAGATAATTGACTACCTAAAGAAAATGCCCCAAGAGCCATTAAGGAATGTTTTGATGAATGTATCTAATGGTCTCTGATCATTTTAGATCCTGGCTGTGTTTCCGACACTTCTGGCAGCAATGACTGGCTTAAAAATAACCTGAGGATTTTCTCCGTTTATGCCTCCTTGGAGGATCTCAGAATTCTGAACGCGAATTTCTCCAGCGTGAGTAACATCACAGTTGCAGTAACTGCTCGTTTCTCTTGAGGTCGCAGTTCAATTCAATTCAAATCAATTTTATTTGTATAGCACTTTCAACAATTGTCATTGTCGCAAAGCAGCTTGACACAATCAAAGGAATTATTAAATTCTGTATGGAATGTAAGTGTGCATGAATCAAGATGAGCAGATTGTCCCTGGTAAGCAAGCCGCGGGCGACAGTGGCAAGGAAAAATCTCCCTGAGATGGTAAAAGGAAGAAACCTTGAGAGGAACCAGACTCAACAGGGAACCCATCCTCATTTGGGTGAAACAGAAAGCAGGAAGTGATCTGCATTTATACATTGTGTTAGATGGCAGGCAGTTCAGCTATAACAGTTGATGTTAATTGATGTAAATATGGAGTCCAGGTAGTTATTAGAGACAATTGCAATCTTGAACTATCGAGCAACCGCAGCCAAGTCAAGTCCTCAGAGAAACAGCTGTCAACAGCAGTTGAGACCAGAACCGTCTTTATGGTAGAGTGAAACCATCCCCAGACACCAGACGCTTTCCAAAGAGACACACAGGGCATCCATGCGACGAGATCTCCAACCAGAAGTGGGGCACCAGGATGGGTCAGACAGGTCCGAAGGGCAGAGGGAGTCTGGAACACTGGCAGCTCAGGAACGACATGTGTAGCTTAACAGAGAGAGAAAAGAGAGAGAGGGGGAGAGAGAGAAGAGAGAGAGGGGGGGGAGAACAAAAGAGGGGAGAGCAGAAGAGGAGAGATAACAGTTAGGTATGGTCGCAGTCACATAATGTATAATTCGATTGTATATTTAGTGTAGAGTGCAAGCAGAGACTCCGGCAGGACTAACTATAACAGGATAACTAAAAGGGAGAGCCAGAAGGAAACACAGACATGAGGGCTCCCTGAGATGTAAAGGAAACAATCATTCTAGCTGAATGCGGTCCTGTGACTAGAACTTCTGTCTTATCAGGATTAAGCAGAAAGACATTAATTAGCATCCAATCTCTTATGTCCTGAGCACACATTGCACAAATTTAGTAAGCTGATTTTTCTCATCTGGTTTTGCTGAGACATATAACTGTGTGTCGTCAGCCTAACAATGAAAACTAATACCATGTTTACGGATTATGTTGCCAAGAGGAAGCATGTATAGGGAAAAAAGCAGTGGGCCTAAAACCGAACCTTGTGGAACATCAAATTTCACTTGAGAGCATGCAGAATAATCACCATTTAAGTTTACATACTGATAACAATTGGTCAAATAGGATCTGAGCCAGGAGAGGGCTGTACTCTTAATTCCTACTACATTTTCCAATCTGTGAAGAAGAATCCCATGATCAATGGTGTCAAACGCTGCACTGAGGTCGAGTAAAACAAGCATAGTTACACAACCCTGATCAGAGGCCAATAGGAGGTCATTTACTACTTTAACGAGTGCTGCTTCTATGCTGTGATGAGGCCTAAATCCTGACTGATAAGCAGTTGAGTATAGTAGTAAAAGATGGTCTCTGGGTTTTGTTTGGGAGAATCGCTGCATCACTGTCCCTTTGCTTTCCATTATTGTTTTCATCCTTCACACTCCTGCTATCGGGGAGAAAGTTACCGAAGCATTCGGTTACACACGTCCAGACTGTACGTCCGCCACAGATCAACTCAGCTACCTCAAAACATTGAGACTGGACTGATTAATCAACACAACCGCAAACGGATTGATCTCCACTACCAAACTATTGTACAAACCAACTTGTAAATGTGCTTTTGCACAATATTCATTACTTGATCTTTTTTGCACTAACTATTTTATTCCTTGCTGCTACTTACGGAACGTTTACTTTTTACCGTTTCTCCTCGCACTACCTCAACTCATTACCTCAACACCACAGAGTATTGTAATGTCATGTTTGTCGCACTGGCACTTTGTCGCTCTTGTTTGCACATTTGCACGTGCACTTTATGTTGTCTCTTCTTTGTAAAAACTTAGATAGTTCCCAGCTAGTCAGCTAAATAGGTCTCTTAGTTAGCTAGTTAGTTTTCCTGTTAATTTATGTTGTAAATTTATGTTGAATGTAGGACCTTGGTCCTGGACAAATGTTGTTTCGTTTCACTGTGTACTAACTTTATATGGTTGAAGTGACAATAAAGCCGACTTGACTTGACTTGACTTGACTTGACCTGGTGTGAACAGAATGTGTGACATGCATATTTTGTCCGGCAGGGGGCAGTATTAGGCTTGCTGTCCAGTGAGCAGAAGGCACAGTTCATCTTGCAGCCAGATTCAGGAGTGTTGGGAAATGAGTCTGTGTTTAGAGAGGTGTTCAGCAATATGGTGGCATCTTTAGATCTAATCCAACTTGGCAGCTTCTTCACAGCCTTCAACCAGACTTCAAAACAAGTGAGGATCTCTGTAGTCCACATCCAGGACACATTTTCTTTTGGATGCCACACATTTATTTTGTGCACAAGAATTATTAAAGTCCACATGTGTTCAGGCTGTTTACCCATATTGCTGTGTGTTTACAGATGAACTCGAGCATTTCTACAGCAATTTCCGAAATCATCCTTAATGTGACACTTTTGAATCTGGCACCAGACTTCCAAAGTTTCAGCCCAGAAGAATTTGCCCTGTGGTTCCAGACCTACCTTTCCTTCTTTCTTCCTGTGATTGGTCCAAACACCCTGTCAGTCATCCCCATGAACATCAGCGGTGACTCCTACAGAGAGATGTGAGCTCCTCAACATGCACACACAGATCTATTCTATGTATTTTATTTGCAATTCATCATGATTTTTCTGTTGTTGTTTTCACAGAGTGATAGGACTTGATAATGTGTACAGTCACCTCACCAATACACAGTCCAACACTGTCTTCAATCACACACTAGACTATCTCCAGTACCAGTCGAGTCAAGGTGTGTGTGTGTGTGTGTGTGTGTGTGTGTGTGTGTGTGTGTGTGTGTGTGTGTGTGTGTTTTTTTGTTTTAAGTATGCATGCTCCAGTTTGTGTATTTGCTGACTCCGGCTATTCCTGTGTGCGGGCAGTAATCAGGAGATGCAATTGAATGTCATGCATTTACTGGTCTGGTGTTATCAGTCTAAAGTTTTTGTAGACATTTATTTATTCATGCATTTATTTTATTTGTGGCATATTTTGCTTCACAGGCCTGAGATTTTACAGCAGTGGGAGCTTCTTCATGTTCCTGAACCAGTTCTTCCGCAGTTTTGGATTCCCTAACCTGAAGGATTTCCTGTCTCTGATCCCAGCTGATCGACAGGCAGAGGTATCTCTGATCTATCGTACCGGTCCGATTGGTTAATTGCTCAGTAAAAGTTTTACGTTGCTGTCAGTAAGTTGCCCAAGTCCCCCTATGTAATGAGTGCATTGTCTCTGATCTGTGTCCTTAAGATTTTGGACTCCATCTCTGTGGAAGAACTCAGTGAGTTCTTGAACAGGCCAGATGCAGTCACTGATGGGGCTGAGCTCTGCACGCTCCTCAACAACTACAATATGACCAATCAGTACCTAGAAAGGGTATACCAGGCGTTATTTTATCCCCGTTTTAGTCCATGTGGATTTCCTGCCTTTATTTACTCTTGATTGACCTGATTGATGGCGCAATCCATGTTTCTCTCTACAGGAACCCGTTTTGTCCTCAGCTTTGGCCAGCCTCACGTTGGCCTGTGTCTGGCCTCAGGCTCTCAGGGCCTCTTCTCCAGCGGATGTAGAACAGTGGTTTGATTTCACACTGGTTAACTACCTTCCCTACCTCACCTTCCAACTCATCAGCTCCACCCAGCTCAGTGAGGCCTCCTGTCTATCATACAGGAAACTGTAAGTCTTTGTTGGATGTAGCATTACATAAGGATCTCAGCATCAACACTTCCCTCTGTCTGTTGGCTAAAATACTCTTGTAAAACCTGTATTAACGTGACCTCTGTTCATGTGTGTCTCATCAGGGTGTCTGTCCTCGGAAAAAACTACAACTTTTCTGCGACTAATTTTGCTCCAGCTGATGTGTACAGCTCTATAAGAGCATATCTGACCAACAATGGTAAGCATAATTAGAATAAGAATAATCTCTCTTTTGTCTCTCTGTACTGAATGGTACTGAACACTCATTTCTTATATTTGTGGGCCTCATAACTATAGCATAACTATGTGAATGTGTATGATGCAGATGGCAGGCCCCGCTGCTTTAACTCCTCAGATCCTCTTCTGAACTCCACTGCATGGTTTGCTGACAACATTGGATTCTTTATCACTTTCATCAGTCTCTCTGATCTGCATTCATTCCTATCAGGAAACATGGTAACATACACACACACAACCTCACACACCCATACCTAGATATCTGTAGGTATTCATGTTGGACATTTAGACATTTATACAAGTGATTGCTTCGGATCATCTTCATATACGGTATCTGTAAACTGTATTAAACAACACACACCCATTTTGTGTGTGTTTGGTATTGTGTCCTTCAGACAAGTGTGTTGCTGGAGAACTCAGAAAATCTTCAGCTGTTCAACAACTCTGGAATATCAGCCATAGTCCTCGAATACTACACAACAGAGTTATACACCCAGAATCCTGACTTCAGCCCACTCAGGTAACACACTACACTCAACACTACACACCAAGCTACTTATTTGATTTGTTCCTCTGTGCTGGCATTTATGAAAGTTGGTTTGTGTTCTCATAGATTGCCAGCTGGACTGCTGTGTCATTCTCCATCGTCCATGTTTGATGATCTTGGAGATTCAGATGTCCAGACCATCCTGAGGAGCATCAACAACTACTGCACAGCAATTACTCCAGAGGTGATGAATCAATAAGACCCTGTCCGTTCACCAGTCAATTATTCCGTAGTAGCGTGACTGACCTATAATTCTCTTCTCCCTTCAGGTCACAGCTGTGCTGGTGGCAAAGGTCCCCAACATATCTGCGTCCACCATTCAATCTTTGGGCAGCCAGTGTGTGGGCCTGACTGTGGGCCAGATAAGCTCCGCCCCCTCCAATGCTATAATCAGCTCTCTATCCACACTCAGTAACATCAGTGGCTGGGACCAGGGCCAAGTGAACGCCCTCATCCAGAGCATCATTAATGCAGGCTTTAATGTAAGTGTACACTGCACACCTGGCAGCAATGTCGATCTACGTTACTGAAAGCAAGACCATGTATATTTACAGCGATTTCCACCTGTACATAACACAATTCTCTTGCTGTTCAAACATTTACCATCTCCTCCCTTATTGCATTTAAAAACCAAAAAAGTAAGGCTCTGTTTTTGTTTTTGGTTTGCCTCACAGGTCAGCAGTGCCTCCTCTCTGGTGTCCCTGGGAACACTCATCAGTGGTGTTCCTTCTGCAACCATCTCCAACATCCCATATTCTGAGATTCTGTCTCTATCCCAGAATCCAACATTCATCAATAACATTCTATCAGCTCCAACTGTTCTGCAAGAGACATTCGTCCAGAAGGTATGCGCTCTTTCTCTTTTCCTATTCACCATGGATGTTTTACAGACATCTTGAAGTCCTGTCCAAACTGCAGAGAGATGGGGAAGCATGTAGAACTTAAACAGTCTGGGGAGACTATCAGAAAATGCCGACAATATTAAAGATTAATTCAATTTCCAGCAAATATAGTTTTAGACAAGACTGAAAAAAATGTAAAGAAACTGAAATATTGAAAAAAAATGTAAAGGTCTTCGACACTGTCTTCCAGATAATCTCTGTAGACCAAACTGAAGCGATAGCGAATGTTCCAGGGGGACTGGTGATGTATATCCCACTTGTTCTACTGACATCTCTGAGCTCTGAAGACATTTCACTCATCAACACCCAGAGCTGGAGTCATAAACAGGTAACTGAACAGACCCACATTGCTGGAGACATGTCAATCCCTATAGAGTAACACAGTATGACTGTGATCACAGCTCTTACACATATCTGAAGTCCTGTCTAGTTTGGATGTCGGAGTATCGGTACACATCGGTAGAGATCTTTCTTTGATTATTTTTCTCCAGGCTGTGATGTTGTTTGGTGCAGTGGCCAGTGCCAGTGATAATCCAGAAGAGTGAGTTACAATCACACACACACACACACACACACACACACACACACACACACACACACACACACAAAGGTTTTCTCACTTAAATCACATGGTTAAATACCATTGGGTGAGCAAGGCAGATAATGCTTACTGCAAGTTTCTGATGCAGCGCAGTAAAATGTGTTTTCCTTCATCAGTTTGTGTATATCTGTGTGTGACTATGTGTGTTCCCCCCACAGTCTGTCAGTATCAGTACTACAAGGGTTCTCCTGTAGCGCAGTCCAGACTCTTCCACTGCAGAAAACCCAAGACCTAGTGAGAGCCTGTAGACCACGTGCAGGCAGAGACAAGGTCCTCCTGGAAGAGGCTCAGGTACATACACTCATACACTGTATTTGTTTACATTCTGCACATGGTCTGGAACAGCGCAATAAGTTGAGACTTAAACCTTCGAGGCTACATGAGATCCCGCACAAACTCGTTGTGTTCTGTGTTTCAGCTGGTCTGCATGTACAACTTTGTAAAAGATGATCCATCTTTTAGCTTTACTGATGTCCCCTCTGATTTGCTTCTGTACTACAGGTATGTAAGACAGTCACATACACATGTAGCAGGTCGTTGATGCGTACTGTATATATTGAATAACGTACTGTATAAGGGAAGAAGACAGCTTTACTTCTTTTGATTACTCCTCTGTGTACCAAAACGCACACTTCCCCTGCATTCAAACGTAAACATTTCAAGCATCACAGAATATGGTCATATCTTCTCTCTAATGCGTGTCTTTGTTTTGTAGCTATGAGAATATACAGAAGGAGACCTGCCAGTCATATTTCACTGCCCTGGGCCGTGCAGATTTTTCCATTCTTTCCTCTGTCCTTGACAAACAGACCATCCTGTTCAACGCTGCAAAGGACTGCCTGGTAAAAGATACACAGTAACATGTTCATAGACCAACACACTCAATATTAACACATTATTGTTATGTAAAGAAGACAAACTGGATAGGAACTCCACTGCCATCTCTCCTTAACATATCCATGCTTCACTGGTATGTCACCTGGATCAGCCAACAATTAACAACAACTTTCCATTCTCCATCCTATTTCCAGCTGTTTTCACTTCATCATTACTAATGCCCTGAATTTCCAACCCCGCTTCATCCACCCTTCTCTCTCTGGGGCATCCAACACACTCTCGTTTTTACTTCCTCAATTTTTTTTTTGCAGAGCTCAGTTCATCTGGCCAATTAGTAGAAATTCTAGCTTACTTCTTATTCCTGTTTGTCGAACCGCTTCCACATCTGAGGCATCTGTCTCACGTCTTCTCTGAATTTTACACAACAGTCTTCTTCTTTTGGCTTCCACCATTATAATCTATCTTTCCCTTATGGTTTGTAAATCTGTAGGATATATCTGGTGTGAGTCTGACCAGGGATCAGGTGGCGATGCTGGGGAATATGGCTTGCACACTGGACGCCTCCTACATCCAGAACTCTGACCCTCTCATTTTGGAGAACCTAAAGAACTGTGGAGATCTATCTGACTCCCAGATAACTGCTGTACTGTCACTGCTCCTCAGTGGAAACACTGCTTATGGGTAAGACAGAGCTTGAAGAAAACAACTTTTCTGAACCTTCGTTACAATACATTTTTTAAATGAATCATTTTTGTATTATACTGTACATGAATAAGATCTCACAAACATTGATATTTTAATCAGCAATCCGTCAACGTGGAACGAGCAGACAGTGCATCAACTTGGCATCCTGGCTGTCTACTTCACATCAGACCTCTGCGACAAACTTAGCTTTGTATGTAAACATGTTCAGTTTTCATTTGGTGAAAAATGCTTCATTTGTTTATGGAATGTTAGATAAGTTTTACTCATTTACCCTACTGTCTGTGCTTATTGTTGCAGAATGTAAAGAGGGAGATCCTGTCAGTCCTGAGAGAGCAGAAGATCCCGATCAAGATCCTAAGGACATTCTTTACGAAATGCAACTCAGAAGATGCAACAGGTAACAGTATTCACAGTGTAAAGCACACTGAGATAGAGAGATATAGTTTCAGATTCTCTCCGTCCGTGACTGACTTCCTGTTCTGTGTGTAACAGTGAGCGACATCTCAGCGGTGACGATTTCAGATCCGTCGTTCCCTTTCGGCTTTAATTCCACCCAGTTTGATCTGTATCTGGACATCTCCGTCCTGCAGTACAACCTGGCAGCCATCACTGAGAAAGTGGTGGACATCAGCCTCCAGACTGTCATTCTGAAAAAGTTAAACCAGGTCAGCAGCACTGAATGCTGGAGTCTTTCACACTACAGGAAACAAGAGATTGTTTGTGTCATTTCAGTTATAGGATTCTGACCTTCCTGACAGAGTTGGGTTAAATGTGATATTGGGAGCTTGTTTGTTGTCCAAGTGTACTTCTGCCAAAACTGGGTTGTTTTGCATTGAGAGTTGAAATTTTGTCTTTGCGTGTATGTTGCATTTCCCCAATTTGGATAGTGTGTGTTAATTGCTGATTTTGTGTCCATATGTAGATTTACCCATCAGGCCTTGATGATGGTGTGCTGCAGCTTTTGGGCTCCACGTCTCGTGTGGCCACTACAGATGACATCAGCAAGTGGAACATTAACATGATTGACACACTTTACTCTTTAATGGACCCGAACAATGGACCCTGGGACCCACACATGGTAAAGTGTCTGTGTGTGTGTCTGTGTGTGTGTCTGTGTGTGTGTTTGTGTGTGTGAGAGAGAGAGAGAGAGAGAGGATCTGTGATCCTACAGGTCCTCATTTTCAGTGCTCAGACCCTGATGTGCTTGCTACAAGAATAATGTTTGTGTGTTTTGTAGAGTCAAGCACTGATTATGAGGTATTTGAGCACGGAGGATCACTATCTGGAAAGTGCGGAAATAAACGCAATCGGTTCCAACATCTGTACTTTAAACGTCAGTGTACTGCAAACCATCACTGCTGAGAGCCTAAAGTAAGTACACCCTCGTAGGCACACCCTTCCATAAACATTGATGAACAAATGAAAGAAATTTGAAAATAAAATGAGTACAGTAGTTCTCACCTAGATTTTTTCATTATGCAGGACGGTCCTGTCTCCAGATCTGTCGTCATGTTCTATTGAACAAAAATCTGTTCTGTACATCATCGCCAACTCTTCATTCAGCAATGAACACAGCAATACCCTGACATTCTACCAACTCATAAGACCTTACTTGGGTAAAGCACGCATCCACATTACAGACAGTATTAAACAAGCAAAGACATAAATTAGTTTTTTTTTTTTTTAAACAGCAGTATTGGAAATGAATTTAAAGAATTCACATGAATGCACACACACACACACACACACACACAAAGAACTGGATTCTTTAAGAATTTTTTCTATCTATGTGTGTGTAGGTGGAGCTCCTCTGGAGGATATACAAGCTCTTTCTACCCAGAATATCATCATGGACATCACCACATTTATCAGTCTAAACCCTGCTGTTCTCAAGGTATAAAACATAAAATGAACAGAGGTTTGAGTTATTATACAGAGGTATCTTGGCATATACAGTAGTTGATCAATTGGAATGGTTATTACCGTCGCGCTCACCGCCGCGTAAAAACGTCAGCGGCCAAAATAAATCAGTTGCATTTCAAAGTCATTCGTAAAATGGCCGCCAGGTGGCGCAAAGTGACATTTTCGCTCGTTGCCGTAAATACAACAGTGACCGTTATACAGCGTATCTCTGTATCGGTTTATTGTTATTTAAGTTCTGGATTATTTCAGGTACTTTAAACACATTGTTGGGTTGCTCATGTTGGCTCTTATGAGATACAAATGTCAAGTTTACAAATGAACACCTGGTTGGGTTATTTTGACCCAACAACTGGTTTATTCATTATTCTTTCCTTTCTCCAAATATCAGCCTGCAGAATGTTTGAAATATTACTGTTTATTGTGTTACAGGTGTAGTTTTAAGAGTTGTTTAGGCAGGAATGCGTGTGTATACAGCTCAAAACCTCCATCAGTTATTAAAGATAGCGGCTATTTAGAAAACATGCCCAGTGATTTCGGAGCTTCAGGAAATCTCCCGGCGCTCTGCGCATAACACCGGGCCAACTCGTGTCGGAAAGAATTTATAAACGGTTTCTAAACATGGGCTATTGTTTTTTTACTTATAATATTTGTTAATTTAATTTAAATGAGGTTTGGGCTCAGGACTTCGACTCGGCATCGTGATTCTCCTCTTTAATTTACTCCATAGTTTTAATCAGCGCTCAGCCGCATGCATGAAGTTTTCCATGATTATGAACGCGTCGGGAAAACAGCAAGCAGACTGACTCTGACCATTTAAAAAAACGTTTGCGTTCATTTTCTGACGCGCTCAAGTTCACCAAAAACAATACAGAACAGCGCAGCTTACAACACTTATAAAAAAATCACAACACTTACAAAATCACAACGTTTTTCCGTTATTGTGAGTGCGCTTAAATAAAAGTTGAGTCTTATAAAGGCATGTAGTCTTATATAGTTTTATTATATAGTTTTTGCACATTAATCTGACACAGTTTTTTCAGCCTGTCACGGTGTGCGCCCAAATCAATATCGCTCCTCGCTCACTAGTTAGGCGGCCTCTCCTTCAGACATGCGAAGCAGCGGGACCGCAGAATTACACATGACTGGTGAGCTATCGTTGCTATCGTTGCCCGGGCTTGCACCACGCGCTATAAAATACTCGAGGTTTGTTGGGCTACAGTGGATTTTACTACGCGCTGTGTATGCAGCGCGCGTGCAACAACGCGGAAGTGCGGCATGCAAGCAGGGCAAATGGAACGCGCCCCAGAGACTTCAAAGGAGCGAGAGGTGGGAGGGGGGCGGTACTGCCATCCGCGGAGAGCGAGAGTCAGCGCGAGCAGACGGATGGCCATTGCACTCACACCGCGTAGTAAAATCCACTGTAACCCAACAAACCCCAATCATCACCAGCCGTGCCTTATTCCGTCATGTCATGTGGGCATTATAAGCTTTGTATTGAAAACTTCTAACTAAAAAGTGGCAGCTGGCACGCCTAAAAATAGACGCAGGTTATTTTTTTAATAGTCTAAATAAAAACCCTCCGATTTAATTTCCTATAGTCTAACCAGCGCTCAGCCGCACGCATAGTTTTCCCGAGCGCGAGGAATTTTTTTGTGCTAAATAATGTTTATGCAGTATAAGAATTCCTATTAATCCTGGGTTGTTCTTTTAGTGTCACTATAGTGCTTTACAATGCCAGACAACATTCAAATACAAATGATTCACCCTCCCCAGGTGTGAATCGGCTGTTCTCACCTATACATTCAGAGGAACTGAAATGCACTTCTCCACACTTTAAAAACCTCTTGAATCTGAGGCTCTTCTGGAGACTTTCAGTGATTTCAATTTGTGTAATTTTAATCTCCTGGATTCTAGATTCTAAAGTTGACATTGTTACCTTTTTTAATCATTGGAATGGAAGAATTTGAGATTTTCCTTATGATAGCATAAATTGCATTGTTTTTAATCAGTCTATACACAATAATATTCTTTGGTATTTTTTTTTTTAAACGGGTATGGGGGCTATCTTGGTTCATTAATCTCCGTGCCTGGTTTAGGTTTAGTATTCAGTGCGCATCTGTTATATTACAACTATCATAACACTCAAATACCTTTTATTGGGGGTTAAGTGACTGATGTGCCTAACATTTTTCAGCTGAGTCTTTGTTTCACTGAAAACGATCGCGACACCCCTCTCTCTCACACACACACACACACACACACACACACAGAGCCGACCAAATCATTAGCACGTCCCTCCCCCAAACAGCACAGACATTTACTTTCTATCCATTAACTTACACCTGAACTGAGTTTTTTGAGTAACATGGGTCGAACCCGTTACAAATCATAACAGTCTACTGCATTTCATTCTTATAATAACGCAAAAACACAAGCGGGGCTGAAAGACCGACATCTGCTGACACAGTAGAACGTCCTAACACTGTTTTAATTTTACGGTAATTTATTTCAGTTAATAAATCTACTATAAATTTAAAGAACACAAGAAATAAGATGACACAAATCCATACACGCTTTTTTTCTAATTACAAGTGATAAAATCAAAAGGCTCACTGTGTTAACATTTATTGTGCCTAAATTTGATCCTAATAAGATTTGATTTAATTTGAATTTTAGAACAGTGGCAGCTGGAACACCTAAAACAGATGCAGGATTATTTTTTTATAATCTAAATAAAAATGCTTTTTTAAACGTGGGCTATTGTTATTTACATGCAATATTTGTTAATTTAATTTAAATGGGGTTTGGTCTCCGGAATGTTGAGCATCAGGATCCTCTTCTTTACTTTCCTACGTAGAATCAGCGCTTAATCGCAGGCATTAAGTTTTGTAAATTCGTTTAATGTTTAATAGTAAATAATGACCCCCGTTGCGCTGTACCACCGCTCGGAAAACCTTATGAAATACAAGTTTAGGACAATTATGATGATCTGCCACGGCGTGCGCGTGTGATGGGTGTACGCCCAAATCTACTATAACTACTCCCTCACTCCGTAGGCTCCCTAAATAGCCGGCAAAGGGACGGGAGCCGCCTATTTGTGCCAGCTGGCGATAATTAACGTTAATATGATCTCGGGCTTGCTCCGCATTATAAAAGCAAGGCGCGGAGGTTTGTCTGAGGTCTGGGAAGTACGTGATGTAATGGAGAATATAAAAA
Source organism: Clarias gariepinus (assembly GCF_024256425.1). Lineage (NCBI taxonomy): Eukaryota > Metazoa > Chordata > Actinopteri > Siluriformes > Clariidae > Clarias > Clarias gariepinus. The sequence continues at coordinate 345,881 of NC_071117.1, read as the reverse complement.
AAAAGCATGTCAGTGGGGAGATGTGACGCGGCCCAGGCGCTTTAAACAAGGACACTAGAATTCCGCCCTTTGATCTCCGCGCTGAGGACAGCGCGAGAAAGAGCTGCGCGAGCTCCCGCGGCATCTTCACTCCCGCACCGTGCCCGCCCTCGCAGCCCCGCTGCCGAAGAGGAAAAGTGTGGTTAGGTTTTTGCGTCAGCGAGAACTCGCGCCGGCCATCGACAGCGGGAGAAGCGCCGTCACGAGGGAGTGTGCAGGAGCGCTGCCTCCGCGTGCTCAGTTCTGCCACTCGCACCAACACTTAGCATCAGCTGTGTTCCCGCATGCCAGTGTGGCACAGCCCCCGGAACTGCACATGCACAATCTTTATCCCTTTCTTTCCTTTCTCCCTCCTTCAACACTTTCCTTCCCCATTTTACCTAAATAAATTACCCTTTTCCCGTAAGACCTCGCCTCGTGTCCGTGCTTTATGGTGCCGCCCATGCAACATGGGTCGAATCCGTTACAGATCATAACAGTCTACTGCATTTCATTCTTATAATAACGCACAAACACAAGCGGGGCTGAATGACCAACATCAGCTGACGCAGTAGAACGTCCTGACAATGTTATAATTTTTATGGTCATTTATTTTAGTTAATAAATCTACTATAAATTTAAAGAACACAAGATATAAGACGACACAAAACCCACACGCATAATTACACGTGATAAAATTTAAAGGCTCACTGTGTTATTTTGTTTAAATTTGATCCTAATAAGATTTAATTTAATTTAAATTCTACATTTATATCGTCATTTTAGTTCTGTGATTATAAATTTGTTTAACTACAATGTTTTACTTGATTTTATCCGCCACTACGTGCAGTTCTAAAACTCTGTGTCTCATTAATCCAGCAGAGAATGAACTAAGGCATGAGGCGTCAGCCTGTAGTTATATAGCGCCACTCAACGGTAAAAGCCAGCAAACGCACAAAGCCAAACGGTACCGCCGAGCGCGGCGACGGTAGGACCTACATTCCGATTGATTAACCACTGTACTGTAAATTTTATACATTCTGGAAGCGAGTTCTTAAGGTAAAATTAAGTATTTTCCCATTGCAAATAACGGAAATGCAAATAATCCATTTCAGCCACCAAAAATGTACCAATATTCCCAATTTGGTCATATTTTTGCATCTAAAAACAAGCAGAAAATTTAAAAAAGACATTGAAATAAAACCAAATATGAAATGAATAGACAATAAATCTCAGATAATCTTAATTTTGTAATTTCTTTTGGCACCAGCTGCTTCAAAAACAAAACTGAAAGTGGTTCCCTTTTCTTCTTACTGCCATTCCTGCTAACATTCTTCGGAAGCGTGGTGCTATGTATTTATTAAATCCTGCACAAAATGCAATAAACCAACAAAAAAAAAATGTGTGAACTTGCTTCGCTTGGTTTTCCACTGATGCAAACAAGTTTGGAACGGCTCTCTGAAGTGCGCACAATGTAGCAGGCCCCCGATTCAGCTCGGTTCGGCTCGGTTCGGTCTCTTTTATGCCGAAAATGCTTGTTGTGCCGAGGCAAATTTCCTGCAAAATGTTTAGTTCTTAGGGCGAAAATACATGAGGCGGGGTGTTCGTATGCTAAGATATCACTGTATAAAGAAAGACTGTGGAGTAACTTGATGATGAACTGTTTTTGTGTGTGCCAGATGCTGAATGTGAGCACAGTAAGGGGTCTAATGGGGGTAAACATTGCGGAACTGCAGCTGTTTGAGAACTCATCAGTGGTTCAGTCCTGGGTGTCACAACAGAACCAGTCTGATCTGAATACACTGAATCTTGGCATCATCAACCACAACCCTTGTTTTGGTGTAGACAGGTGGGCAGTTTTACAGTATCAAGTGAAAAAGAATAAACTTTGTAGAAAATGTTTAAGTACAGTAGGTATGTACTATAATTCTTTTTCTCCACCCAGTCAACAACTTCATGGCGAGATTGCATCCGGAAATGTTTCTGCAGTGCTGTGCAATTTCAGCATTCCTGACTATGCCTGCTCATCAGTGAGTTCTCTAACAATAGAAATCACCTCTGCTCACGCTCAGTCCTGTTGTGTACAAAAGAAATTTTCTGTTTCCTTTCTTTCAAGGCTGTTGTTCTAACCTCTGATGATCTGGCCACACTGCTCACATGTGAACTATCAAGCAGCGTGATCTACTCCAAAGAAGCTTGGAGACGTTTCTTCCAGAATTTTGCTGGACCTTTGGATGAAGCATTGGACAGGTTTTCCATCATGGTATGACCATGTTATCAGTGCTGTGGTCAAAATGTACATTTGTGTCAAACAGTGCACTGAAGTTTATTCTCTTCCCTGTAGAACATCAGCAGCATTCAGTCTGACCCAAATATACTTGATGCCATCGGGGAGGTGATAATCAGTAACTTCAACACAGAACAGCTGATGAATGTCACATTTATCAGCAAGTGGTTCCAGGTCAGGCTAAGACCATTTTTGTCATCAGTGTCCACACACTTTCTCTCCAGCCTCAGTTCCAAGAACTTCAACTGCAAGAGCTACCAAGTTGTGTAAGGATGGACAGGGGAATTTCAGACTGCCACATGTGTACTTTAGGCCATGAATATGAAGTAATTCATGACAAAACCTGTTTTGTTTTCCTAAAACCTAGGGTGGAAGCTCTCAGTAGTCTAGAACCTCTCATGAATGAGGATCAGAAGCATTCAGTCTTCACTACCTTGATCTTTCCCTTTCTGTCAAGAGTTGACCTGCCAGGTACGTAGGCTACTTTAAAGTGCCCTTAAAAAGAAAGGTGACAGTCCCAACCATGGTTAAATTAAGATAATTGACTACCTAAAGAAAATGCCCCAAGAGCCATTAAGGAATGTTTTGATGAATGTATCTAATGGTCTCTGATCATTTTAGATCCTGGCTGTGTTTCCGACACTTCTGGCAGCAATGACTGGCTTAAAAATAACCTGAGGATTTTCTCCGTTTATGCCTCCTTGGAGGATCTCAGAATTCTGAACGCGAATTTCTCCAGCGTGAGTAACATCACAGTTGCAGTAACTGCTCGTTTCTCTTGAGGTCGCAGTTCAATTCAATTCAAATCAATTTTATTTGTATAGCACTTTCAACAATTGTCATTGTCGCAAAGCAGCTTGACACAATCAAAGGAATTATTAAATTCTGTATGGAATGTAAGTGTGCATGAATCAAGATGAGCAGATTGTCCCTGGTAAGCAAGCCGCGGGCGACAGTGGCAAGGAAAAATCTCCCTGAGATGGTAAAAGGAAGAAACCTTGAGAGGAACCAGACTCAACAGGGAACCCATCCTCATTTGGGTGAAACAGAAAGCAGGAAGTGATCTGCATTTATACATTGTGTTAGATGGCAGGCAGTTCAGCTATAACAGTTGATGTTAATTGATGTAAATATGGAGTCCAGGTAGTTATTAGAGACAATTGCAATCTTGAACTATCGAGCAACCGCAGCCAAGTCAAGTCCTCAGAGAAACAGCTGTCAACAGCAGTTGAGACCAGAACCGTCTTTATGGTAGAGTGAAACCATCCCCAGACACCGGACGCTTTCCAAAGAGACACACAGGGCATCCATGCGATGAGATCTCCAACCAGAAGCGGGGCACCAGGATGGGTCAGACAGGTCCGGAGGGCAGAGGGAGTCTGGAACACTGGCAGCTCAGGAACGACATGTGTAGCTTAACAGAAAGAGGAAAGAGAGAGAGGGGGAGAGAGAGAAGAGAGAGAGGGGGGGGGAGAACAAAAGAGGGGAGAGCAGAAGAGGAGAGATAACAGTTAGGTATGGTCGCAGTCACATAATGTATAATTCGATTGTATATTTAGTGTAGAGTGCAAGCAGAGACTCCGGCAGGACTAACTATAACAGGATAACTAAAAGGGAGAGCCAGAAGGAAACACAGACATGAGGGCTCCCTGAGATGTAAAGGAAACAATCATTCTAGCTGAATGCGGTCCTGTGACTAGAACTTCTGTCTTATCAGGATTAAGCAGAAAGACATTAATTAGCATCCAATCTCTTATGTCCTGAGCACACATTGCACAAATTTAGTAAGCTGATTTTTCTTATCTGGTTTTGCTGAGACATATAACTGTGTGTCGTCAGCCTAACAATGAAAACTAATACCATGTTTACGGATTATGTTGCCAAGAGGAAGCATGTATAGGGAAAAAAGCAGTGGGCCTAAAACCGAACCTTGTGGAACATCAAATTCCACTTGAGAGCATGCAGAATAATCACCATTTAAGTTTACATACTGATAACAATTGGTCAAATAGGATCTGAGCCAGGAGAGGGCTGTACTCTTAATTCCTACTACATTTTCCAATCTGTGAAGAAGAATCCCATGATCAATGGTGTCAAACGCTGCACTGAGGTCGAGTAAAACAAGCATAGTTACACAACCCTGATCAGAGGCCAATAGGAGGTCATTTACTACTTTAACGAGTGCTGCTTCTATGCTGTGATGAGGCCTAAATCCTGACTGATAAGCAGTTGAGTATAGTAGTAAAAGATGGTCTCTGGGTTTTGTTTGGGAGAATCGCTGCATCACTGTCCCTTTGCTTTCCATTATTGTTTTCATCCTTCACACTCCTGCTATCGGGGAGAAAGTTACCGAAGCATTCGGTTACACACGTCCAGACTGTACGTCCGCCACAGATCAACTCAGCTACCTCAAAACATTGGGACTGGACTGATTAATCAACACAACCACAAACGGATTGATCAACCAAACTATTGTACACACCAACTTGTAAATGTGCTTTTGCACAATATTCATTACTTGATCTTTTTTGCACTAACTATTTTATTCCTTGCTGCTACTTACGGAACGTTTACTTTTTACCGTTTCTCCTCGCACTACCTCAACTCATTACCTCAACACCACAGAGTATTGTAATGTCATGTTTGTCGCACTGGCACTTTGTCGCTCTTGTTTGCACATTTGCACGTGCACTTTATGTTGTCTCTTCTTTGTAAAAACTTAGATAGTTCCCAGCTAGTCAGCTAAATAGGTCTCTTAGTTAGCTAGTTAGTTTTCCTGTTAATTTATGTTGTAAATTTATGTTGAATGTAGGACCTTGGTCCTGGACAAATGTTGTTTCGTTTCACTGTGTACTAACTTTATATGGTTGAAGTGACAATAAAGCCGACTTGACTTGACTTGACTTGACTTGACCTGGTGTGAACAGAATGTGTGACATGCATATTTTGTCCGGCAGGGGGCAGTATTAGGCTTGCTGTCCAGTGAGCAGAAGGCACAGTTCATCTTGCAGCCAGATTCAGGAGTGTTGGGAAATGAGTCTGTGTTTAGAGAGGTGTTCAGCAATATGGTGGCATCTTTAGATCTAATCCAACTTGGCAGCTTCTTCACAGCCTTCAACCAGACTTCAAAACAAGTGAGGATCTCTGTAGTCCACATCCAGGACACATTTTCTTTTGGATGCCACACATTTATTTTGTGCACAAGAATTATTAAAGTCCACATGTGTTCAGGCTGTTTACCCATATTGCTGTGTGTTTACAGATGAACTCGAGCATTTCTACAGCAATTTCCGAAATCATCCTTAATGTGACACTTTTGAATCTGGCACCAGACTTCCAAAGTTTCAGCCCAGAAGAATTTGCCCTGTGGTTCCAGACCTACCTTTCCTTCTTTCTTCCTGTGATTGGTCCAAACACCCTGTCAGTCATCCCCATGAACATCAGCGGTGACTCCTACAGAGAGATGTGAGCTCCTCAACATGCACACACAGATCTATTCTATCTATTTTATTTGCAATTCATCATGATTTTTCTGTTGTTGTGTTCACAGAGTGATAGGACTTGATAATGTGTACAGTCACCTCACCAATACACAGTCCAACACTGTCTTCAATCACACACTAGACTATCTCCAGTACCAGTCGAGTCAAGGTGTGTGTGTGTGTGTGTGTGTGTGTGTGTGTGTGTGTGTGTTTGTTTTAAGTATGCATGCTCCAGCTTGTGTATTTGCTGACTTCGGCTATTTCTGTGTGCGGGCAGTGATCAGGAGATGCAATTGAATGTCATGCATTCACTGGTCTGGTGTTATCAGTCTAAAGTCTTTGTAGACATTTATTTATTCATGCATTTATTTTATTTGTGGCATATTTTGCTTCGCAGGCCTGAGATATTACAGCAGTGGGAGCTTCTTCATGTTCCTGAACCAGTTCTTCCGCAGTTTTGGATTCCCTAACCTGAAGGATTTCCTGTCTCTGATCCCAGCTGATCGACAGGCAGAGGTATCTCTGATCTATCGTACCGGTCCGATTGGTTAATTGCTCAGTAAAAGTTTTACGTTGCTGTCAGTAAGTTGCCCAAGTCCCCCTATGTAATGAGTGCATTGTCTCTGATCTGTGTCCTTAAGATTTTGGACTCCATCTCTGTGGAAGAACTCAGTGAGTTCTTGAACAGGCCAGATGCAGTCACTGATGGGGCTGAGCTCTGCACGCTCCTCAACAACTACAATATGACCAATCAGTACCTAGAAAGGGTATACCAGGCGTTATTTTATCCCCGTTTTAGTCCATGTGGATTTCCTGCCTTTATTTACTCTTGATTGACCTGATTGATGGCGCAATCCATGTTTCTCTCTACAGGAACCCGTTTTGTCCTCAGCTTTGGCCAGCCTCACGTTGGCCTGTGTCTGGCCTCAGGCTCTCAGGGCCTCTTCTCCAGCGGATGTAGAACAGTGGTTTGATTTCACACTGGTTAACTACCTTCCCTACCTCACCTTCCAACTCATCAGCTCCACCCAGCTCAGTGAGGCCTCCTGTCTATCATACAGGAAACTGTAAGTCTTTGTTGGATGAAGCATTACATAAGGATCTCAGCATCAACACTTCCCCCTGTCTGTTGGCTAAAATACTCTTGTAAAACCTGTATTAACGTGACCTCTGTTTATGTGTGTCTCATCAGGGTGTCTGTCCTTGGAAAAAACTACAACTTTTCTGCGACTAATTTTGCTCCAGCTGATGTGTACAGCTCTATAAGAGCATATCTGACCAACAATGGTAAGCATAATTAGAATAAGAATAATCTCTCTTTTGTCTCTCTGTACTGAATGGTACTGAACACTCATTTCTTATATTTGTGGGCCTCATAACTATAGCATAACTATGTGAATGTGTATGATGCAGATGGCAGGCCCCGCTGCTTTAACTCCTCAGATCCTCTTCTGAACTCCACTGCATGGTTTGCTGACAACATTGGATTCTTTATCACTTTCATCAGTCTCTCTGATCTGCATTCATTCCTATCAGGAAACATGGTAACATACACACACACAACCTCACACACCCATACCTAGATATCTGTAGGTATTCATGTTGGACATTTAGACATTTATACAAGTGATTGCTTCGGATCATCTTCATATACGGTATCTGTAAACTGTATTAAACAACACACACCCATTTTGTGTGTGTTTGGTATTGTGTCCTTCAGACAAGTGTGTTGCTGGAGAACTCAGAAAATCTTCAGCTGTTCAACAACTCTGGAATATCAGCCATAGTCCTCGAATACTACACAACAGAGTTATACACCCAGAATCCTGACTTCAGCCCACTCAGGTAACACACTACACTCAACACTACACACCAAGCTACTTATTTGATTTGTTCCTCTGTGCTGGCATTTATGAAAGTTGGTTTGTGTTCTCATAGATTGCCAGCTGGACTGCTGTGTCATTCTCCATCGTCCATGTTTGATGATCTTGGAGATTCAGATGTCCAGACCATCCTGAGGAGCATCAACAACTACTGCACAGCAATTACTCCAGAGGTGATGAATCAATAAGACCCTGTCCGTTCACCAGTCAATTATTCCGTAGTAGCGTGACTGACCTATAATCCTCTTCTCCCTTCAGGTCACAGCTGTGCTGGTGGCAAAGGTCCCCAACATATCTGCGTCCACCATTCAATCTTTGGGCAGCCAGTGTGTGGGCCTGACTGTGGGCCAGATAAGCTCCGCCCCCTCCAATGCTATAATCAGCTCTCTATCCACACTCAGTAACATCAGTGGCTGGGACCAGGGCCAAGTGAACGCCCTCATCCAGAGCATCATTAATGCAGGCTTTAATGTAAGTGTACACTGCACACCTGGCAGCAATGTCGATCTACGTTACTGAAAGCAAGACCATGTATATTTACAGCGATTTCCACCTGTACATAACACAATTCTCTTGCTGTTCAAACATTTACCATCTCCTCCCTTATTGCATTTAAAAACCAAAAAAGTAAGGCTCTGTTTTTGTTTTTGGTTTGCCTCACAGGTCAGCAGTGCCTCCTCTCTGGTGTCCCTGGGAACACTCATCAGTGGTGTTCCTTCTGCAACCATCTCCAACATCCCATATTCTGAGATTGTGTCTCTATCCCAGAATCCAACATTCATCATTAACATTCTATCAGCTCCAACTGTTCTGCAAGAGACATTCGTCCAGAAGGTATGCGCTCTTTCTCTTTTCCTATTCACCATGGATGTTTTACAGACATCTTGAAGTCCTGTCCAAACTGCAGAGAGATGGGGAAGCATGTAGAACTTAAACAGTCTGGGGAGACTATCAGAAAATGCCGACAATATTAAAGATTAATTCAATTTCCAGCAAATATAGTTTTAGACAAGACTGAAAAAAATGTAAAGAAACTGAAATATTGAAAAAAAATGTAAAGGTCTTCGACACTGTCTTCCAGATAATCTCTGTAGACCAAACTGAAGCGATAGCGAATGTTCCAGGGAGACTGGTGATGTATATCCCACTTGTTCTACTGACATCTCTGAGCTCTGAAGACATTTCACTCATCAACACCCAGAGATGGAGTCATAAACAGGTAACTGAACAGACCCACATTGCTGGAGACATGTCGATCCCTATAGAGTAACACAGTATGACTGTGATCACAGCTCTTACACATATCTGAAGTCCTGTCTAGTTTGGATGTCGGAGTATCGGTACACATCGGTAGAGATCTTTCTTTGATTATTTTTCTCCAGGCTGTGATGTTGTTTGGTGCAGTGGCCAGTGCCAGTGATAATCCAGAAGAGTGAGTTACAATCACACACACACACACACACACACACACACACACACACACACACACACACACACACACACACAAAGGTTTTCTCACTTAAATCACATGGTTAAATACCATTGGGTGAGCAAGGCAGATAATGCTTACTGCAAGTTTCTGATGCAGCGCAGTAAAATGTGTTTTCCTTCATCAGTTTGTGTATATCTGTGTGTGACTATGTGTGTTCCCCCCACAGTCTGTCAGTATCAGTACTACAAGGGTTCTCCTGTAGCGCAGTCCAGACTCTTCCACTGCAGAAAACCCAAGACCTAGTGAGAGCCTGTAGACCACGTGCAGGCAGAGACAAGGTCCTCCTGGAAGAGGCTCAGGTACATACACTCATACACTGTATTTGTTTACATTCTGCACATGGTCTGGAACAGCGCAATAAGTTGAGACTTAAACCTTCGAGGCTACATGAGATCCCGCACAAACTCGTTGTGTTCTGTGTTTCAGCTGGTCTGCATGTACAACTTTGTAAAAGATGATCCATCTTTTAGCTTTACTGATGTCCCCTCTGATTTGCTTCTGTACTACAGGTATGTAAGACAGTCACATACACATGTAGCAGGTCGTTGATGCGTACTGTATATATTGAATAACGTACTGTATAAGGGAAGAAGACAGCTTTACTTCTTTTGATTACTCCTCTGTGTACCAAAACGCACACTTCCCCTGCATTCAAACGTAAACATTTCAAGCATCACAGAATATGGTCATATCTTCTCTCTAATGCGTGTCTTTGTTTTGTAGCTATGAGAATATACAGAAGGAGACCTGCCAGTCATATTTCACTGCCCTGGGCCGTGCAGATTTTTCCATTCTTTCCTCTGTCCTTGACAAACAGACCATCCTGTTCAACGCTGCAAAGGACTGCCTGGTAAAAGATACACAGTAACATGTTCATAGACCAACACACTCAATATTAACACATTATTGTTATGTAAAGAAGACAAACTGGATAGGAACTCCACTGCCATCTCTCCTTAACATATCCATGCTTCACTGGTATGTCACCTGGATCAGCCAACAATTAACAACAACTTTCCATTCTCCATCCTATTTCCAGCTGTTTTCACTTCATCATTACTAATGCCCTGAATTTCCAACCCCGCTTCATCCACCCTTCTCTCTCTGGGGCATCCAACACACTCTCGTTTTTACTTCCTCAATTTTTTTTTTGCAGAGCTCAGTTCATCTGGCCAATCAGTAGAAATTCTAGCTTACTTCTTATTCCTGTTTGTCGAACCGCTTCCACATCTGAGGCATCTGTCTCACGTCTTCTCTGAATTTTACACAACAGTCTTCTTCTTTTGGCTTCCACCATTATAATCTATCTTTCCCTTATGGTTTGTAAATCTGTAGGATATATCTGGTGTGAGTCTGACCAGGGATCAGGTGGCGATGCTGGGGAATATGGCTTGCACACTGGACGCCTCCTACATCCAGAACTCTGACCCTCTCATTTTGGAGAACCTAAAGAACTGTGGAGATCTATCTGACTCCCAGATAACTGCTGTACTGTCACTGCTCCTCAGTGGAAACACTGCTTATGGGTAAGACAGAGCTTGAAGAAAACAACTTTTCTGAACCTTCGTTACAATACATTTTTTAAATGAATCATTTTTGTATTATACTGTACATGAATAAGATCTCACAAACATTGATATTTTAATCAGCAATCCGTCAACGTGGAACGAGCAGACAGTGCATCAACTTGGCATCCTGGCTGTCTACTTCACATCAGACCTCTGCGACAAACTTAGCTTTGTATGTAAACATGTTCAGTTTTCATTTGGTGAAAAATGCTTCATTTGTTTATGGAATGTTAGATAAGTTTTACTCATTTACCCTACTGTCTGTGCTTATTGTTGCAGAATGTAAAGAGGGAGATCCTGTCAGTCCTGAGAGAGCAGAAGATCCCGATCAAGATCCTAAGGACATTCTTTACGAAATGCAACTCAGAAGATGCAACAGGTAACAGTATTCACAGTGTAAAGCACACTGAGATAGAGAGATATAGTTTCAGATTCTCTCCGTCCGTGACTGACTTCCTGTTCTGTGTGTAACAGTGAGCGACATCTCAGCGGTGACGATTTCAGATCCGTCGTTCCCTTTCGGCTTTAATTCCACCCAGTTTGATCTGTATCTGGACATCTCCGTCCTGCAGTACAACCTGGCAGCCATCACTGAGAAAGTGGTGGACATCAGCCTCCAGACTGTCATTCTGAAAAAGTTAAACCAGGTCAGCAGCACTGAATGCTGGAGTCTTTCACACTACAGGAAACAAGAGATTGTTTGTGTCATTTCAGTTATAGGATTCTGACCTTCCTGACAGAGTTGGGTTAAATGTGATATTGGGAGCTTGTTTGTTGTCCAAGTGTACTTCTGCCAAAACTGGGTTGTTTTGCATTGAGAGTTGAAATTTTGTCTTTGCGTGTATGTTGCATTTCCCCAATTTGGATAGTGTGTGTTAATTGCTGATTTTGTGTCCATATGTAGATTTACCCATCAGGCCTTGATGATGGTGTGCTGCAGCTTCTGGGCTCCACTTCTCGTGTGGCCACTACAGATGACATCAGCAAGTGGAACATTAACATGATTGACACACTCTACTCTTTAATGGACCCGAACAATGGACCCTGGGACCCACACATGGTAAAGTGTGTGTGTGTGTGTGTGTGTGTGTGTGTGAGAGAGAGAGAGAGAGAGAGGATCTGTGATCCTACAGATCCTCATTTTCAGTGCTCAGACACTGATGTGCTTGCTACAAGAATAATGTTTGTGTGTTTTGTAGAGTCAAGCACTGATTATGAGGTATTTGAGCACGGAGGATCACTATCTGGAAAGTGCGGAAATTAACGCAATCGGTTCCAACATCTGTACTTTAAACGTCAGTGTACTGCAAACCATCACTGCTGAGAGCCTAAAGTAAGTACACCCTCGTAGGCACACCCTTCCATAAACATTGATGAACAAATGAAAGAAATTTAAGAATAAAATGAGTACAGTAGTTCTCACCTAGATTTTTTCATTATGCAGGACGGTCCTGTCTCCAGATCTGTCGTCATGTTCTATTGAACAAAAATCTGTTCTGTACATCATCGCCAACTCTTCATTCAGCAATGAACACAGCAATACCCTGACATTCTACCAACTCATAAGACCTTACTTGGGTAAAGCACACATCCACATTACAGACAGTATTACAGACAAGCAAAGACATGAATTAGTTTTTTTTTTTTTTTAAACAGCAGTATTGGAAATGAATTTAAAGAATTCACATGAATGCACACACACTCACACACACACACAAAGAACTGGATTCTTTAAGAATTTTTTCTATCTATGTGTGTGTAGGTGGAGCTCCTCTGGAGGATATACAAGCTCTTTCTACCCAGAATATCATCATGGACATCACCACATTTATCAGTCTAAACCCTGCTGTTCTCAAGGTATAAAACATAAAATGAACAGAGGTTTGAGTTATTATACAGAGGTATCTTGGCATATACAGTAGTTGATCAATTGGAATGGTTATTACCGTCGCGCTCACCGCCGCGTAAAAACGTCAGCGGCCAAAATAAATCAGTTGCATTTCAAAGTCATTCGTAAAATGGCCGCCAGGTGGCGCAAAGTGACATTTTCGCTCGTTGCCGTAAATACAACAGTGACCGTTATACAGCGTATCTCTGTATCGGTTTATTGTTATTTAAGTTCTGGATTATTTCAGGTACTTTAAACACATTGTTGGGTTGCTCATGTTGGCTCTTATGAGATACAAATGTCAAGTTTACAAATGAACACCTGGTTGGGTTATTTTGACCCAACAACTGGTTTATTCATTATTCTTTCCTTTCTCCAAATATCAGCCTGCAGAATGTTTGAAATATTACTGTTTATTGTGTTACAGGTGTAGTTTTAAGAGTTGTTTAGGCAGGAATGCGTGTGTATACAGCTCAAAACCTCCATCAGTTATTAAAGATAGCGGCTATTTAGAAAACATGCCCAGTGATTTCGGAGCTTCAGGAAATCTCCCGGCGCTCTGCGCATAACACCGGGCCAACTCGTGTCGGAAAGAATTTATAAACGGTTTCTAAACATGGGCTATTGTTTTTTTACTTATAATATTTGTTAATTTAATTTAAATGAGGTTTGGGCTCAGGACTTCGACTCGGCATCGTGATTCTCCTCTTTAATTTACTCCATAGTTTTAATCAGCGCTCAGCCGCATGCATGAAGTTTTCCATGATTATGAACGCGTCGGGAAAACAGCAAGCAGACTGACTCTGACCATTTAAAAAAACGTTTGCGTTCATTTTCTGACGCGCTCAAGTTCACCAAAAACAATACAGAACAGTGCAGCTTACAACACTTATAAAAAAATCACAACACTTACAAAATCACAACGTTTTTCCGTTATTGTGAGTGCGCTTAAATAAAAGTTGAGTCTTATAAAGGCATGTAGTCTTATATAGTTTTATTATATAGTTTTTGCACATTAATCTGACACAGTTTTTTCAGCCTGTCACGGTGTGCGCCCAAATCAATATCGCTCCTCGCTCACTAGTTAGGCGGCCTCTCCTTCAGACATGCGAAGCAGCGGGACCGCAGAATTACACATGACTGGTGAGCTATCGTTGCTATCGTTGCCCGGGCTTGCACCACGCGCTATAAAATACTCGAGGTTTGTTGGGCTACAGTGGATTTTACTACGCGCTGTGTATGCAGCGCGCGTGCAACAACGCGGAAGTGCGGCATGCAAGCAGGGCAAATGGAACGCGCCCCAGAGACTTCAAAGGAGCGAGAGGTGGAAGGGGGGCGGTACTGCCATCCGCGGAGAGCGAGAGTCAGCGCGAGCAGACGGATGGCCATTGCACTCACACCGCGTAGTAAAATCCACTGTAACCCAACAAACCCCAATCATCACCAGCCGTGCCTTATTCCGTCATGTCATGTGGGCATTATAAGCTTTGTATTGAAAACTTCTAACTAAAAAGTGGCAGCTGGCACGCCTAAAAATAGACGCAGGTTATTTTTTTAATAGTCTAAATAAAAACCCTCCGATTTAATTTCCTATAGTCTAACCAGCGCTCAGCCGCACGCATAGTTTTCCCGAGCGCGAGGAATTTTTTTGTGCTAAATAATGTTTATGCAGTATAAGAATTCCTATTAATCCTGGGTTGTTCTTTTAGTGTCACTATAGTGCTTTACAATGCCAGACAACATTCAAATACAAATGATTCACCCTCCCCAGGTGTGAATCGGCTGTTCTCACCTATACATTCAGAGGAACTGAAATGCACTTCTCCCCACTTTAAAAACCTCTTGAATCTGAGGCTCTTCTGGAGACTTTCAGTGATTTCAATTTGTGTAATTTTAATCTCCTGGATTCTAGATTCTAAAGTTGACATTGTTACCTTTTTTAATCATTGGAATGGAAGAATTTGAGATTTTCCTTATGATAGCATAAATTGCATTGTTTTTAATCAGTCTATACACAATAATATTCTTTGGTATTTTTTTTTTTAAACGGGTATGGGGGCTATCTTGGTTCATTAATCTCCGTGCCTGGTTTAGGTTTAGTATTCAGTGCGCATCTGTTATATTACAACTATCATAACACTCAAATACCTTTTATTGGGGGTTAAGTGACTGATGTGCCTAACATTTTTCAGCTGAGTCTTTGTTTCACTGAAAACGATCGCGACACCCCTCTCTCTCACACACACACACACACACACACACAGAGCCGACCAAATCATTAGCACGTCCCTCCCCCAAACAGCACAGACATTTACTTTCTATCCATTAACTTACACCTGAACTGAGTTTTTTGAGTAACATGGGTCGAACCCGTTACAAATCATAACAGTCTACTGCATTTCATTCTTATAATAACGCAAAAACACAAGCGGGGCTGAAAGACCGACATCTGCTGACACAGTAGAACGTCCTAACACTGTTTTAATTTTACGGTAATTTATTTCAGTTAATAAATCTACTATAAATTTAAAGAACACAAGAAATAAGATGACACAAATCCATACACGCTTTTTTTCTAATTACAAGTGATAAAATCAAAAGGCTCACTGTGTTAACATTTATTGTGCCTAAATTTGATCCTAATAAGATTTGATTTAATTTGAATTTTAGAACAGTGGCAGCTGGAACACCTAAAACAGATGCAGGATTATTTTTTTATAATCTAAATAAAAATGCTTTTTTAAACGTGGGCTATTGTTATTTACATGCAATATTTGTTAATTTAATTTAAATGGGGTTTGGTCTCCGGAATGTTGAGCATCAGGATCCTCTTCTTTACTTTCCTACGTAGAATCAGCGCTTAATCGCAGGCATTAAGTTTTGTAAATTCGTTTAATGTTTAATAGTAAATAATGACCCCCGTTGCGCTGTACCACCGCTCGGAAAACCTTATGAAATACAAGTTTAGGACAATTATGATGATCTGCCACGGCGTGCGCGTGTGATGGGTGTACGCCCAAATCTACTATAACTACTCCCTCACTCCGTAGGCTCCCTAAATAGCCGGCAAAGGGACGGGAGCCGCCTATTTGTGCCAGCTGGCGATAATTAACGTTAATATGATCTCGGGCTTGCTCCGCATTATAAAAGCAAGGCGCGGAGGTTTGTCTGAGGTCTGGGAAGTACGTGATGTAATGGAGAATATAAAAAAAAAGCATGTCAGTGGGGAGATGTGACGCGGCCCAGGCGCTTTAAACAAGGACACTAGAATTCCGCCCTTTGATCTCCGCGCTGAGGACAGCGCGAGAAAGAGCTGCGCGAGCTCCCGCGGCATCTTCACTCCCGCACCGTGCCCGCCCTCGCAGCCCCGCTGCCGAAGAGGAAAAGTGTGGTTAGGTTTTTGCGTCAGCGAGAACTCGCGCCGGCCATCGACAGCGGGAGAAGCGCCGTCACGAGGGAGTGTGCAGGAGCGCTGCCTCCGCGTGCTCAGTTCTGCCACTCGCACCAACACTTAGCATCAGCTGTGTTCCCGCATGCCAGTGTGGCACAGCCCCCGGAACTGCACATGCACAATCTTTATCCCTTTCTTTCCTTTCTCCCTCCTTCAACACTTTCCTTCCCCATTTTACCTAAATAAATTACCCTTTTCCCGTAAGACCTCGCCTCGTGTCCGTGCTTTATGGTGCCGCCCATGCAACATGGGTCGAATCCGTTACAGATCATAACAGTCTACTGCATTTCATTCTTATAATAACGCACAAACACAAGCGGGGCTGAATGACCAACATCAGCTGACGCAGTAGAACGTCCTGACAATGTTATAATTTTTATGGTCATTTATTTTAGTTAATAAATCTACTATAAATTTAAAGAACACAAGATATAAGACGACACAAAACCCACACGCATAATTACACGTGATAAAATTTAAAGGCTCACTGTGTTATTTTGTTTAAATTTGATCCTAATAAGATTTAATTTAATTTAAATTCTACATTTATATCGTCATTTTAGTTCTGTGATTATAAATTTGTTTAACTACAATGTTTTACTTGATTTTATCCGCCACTACGTGCAGTTCTAAAACTCTGTGTCTCATTAATCCAGCAGAGAATGAACTAAGGCATGAGGCGTCAGCCTGTAGTTATATAGCGCCACTCAACGGTAAAAGCCAGCAAACGCACAAAGCCAAACGGTACCGCCGAGCGCGGCGACGGTAGGACCTACATTCCGATTGATTAACCACTGTACTGTAAATTTTATACATTCTGGAAGCGAGTTCTTAAGGTAAAATTAAGTATTTTCCCATTGCAAATAACGGAAATGCAAATAATCCATTTCAGCCACCAAAAATGTACCAATATTCCCAATTTGGTCATATTTTTGCATCTAAAAACAAGCAGAAAATTTAAAAAAGACATTGAAATAAAACCAAATATGAAATGAATAGACAATAAATCTCAGATAATCTTAATTTTGTAATTTCTTTTGGCACCAGCTGCTTCAAAAACAAAACTGAAAGTGGTTCCCTTTTCTTCTTACTGCCATTCCTGCTAACATTCTTCGGAAGCGTGGTGCTATGTATTTATTAAATCCTGCACAAAATGCAATAAACCAACAAAAAAAAAATGTGTGAACTTGCTTCGCTTGGTTTTCCACTGATGCAAACAAGTTTGGAACGGCTCTCTGAAGTGCGCACAATGTAGCAGGCCCCCGATTCAGCTCGGTTCGGCTCGGTTCGGTCTCTTTTATGCCGAAAATGCTTGTTGTGCCGAGGCAAATTTCCTGCAAAATGTTTAGTTCTTAGGGCGAAAATACATGAGGCGGGGTGTTCGTATGCTAAGATATCACTGTATAAAGAAAGACTGTGGAGTAACTTGATGATGAACTGTTTTTGTGTGTGCCAGATGCTGAATGTGAGCACAGTAAGGGGTCTAATGGGGGTAAACATTGCGGAACTGCAGCTGTTTGAGAACTCATCAGTGGTTCAGTCCTGGGTGTCACAACAGAACCAGTCTGATCTGAATACACTGAATCTTGGCATCATCAACCACAACCCTTGTTTTGGTGTAGACAGGTGGGCAGTTTTACAGTATCAAGTGAAAAAGAATAAACTTTGTAGAAAATGTTTAAGTACAGTAGGTATGTACTATAATTCTTTTTCTCCACCCAGTCAACAACTTCATGGCGAGATTGCATCCGGAAATGTTTCTGCAGTGCTGTGCAATTTCAGCATTCCTGACTATGCCTGCTCATCAGTGAGTTCTCTAACAATAGAAATCACCTCTGCTCACGCTCAGTCCTGTTGTGTACAAAAGAAATTTTCTGTTTCCTTTCTTTCAAGGCTGTTGTTCTAACCTCTGATGATCTGGCCACACTGCTCACATGTGAACTATCAAGCAGCGTGATCTACTCCAAAGAAGCTTGGAGACGTTTCTTCCAGAATTTTGCTGGACCTTTGGATGAAGCATTGGACAGGTTTTCCATCATGGTATGACCATGTTATCAGTGCTGTGGTCAAAATGTACATTTGTGTCAAACAGTGCACTGAAGTTTATTCTCTTCCCTGTAGAACATCAGCAGCATTCAGTCTGACCCAAATATACTTGATGCCATCGGGGAGGTGATAATCAGTAACTTCAACACAGAACAGCTGATGAATGTCACATTTATCAGCAAGTGGTTCCAGGTCAGGCTAAGACCATTTTTGTCATCAGTGTCCACACACTTTCTCTCCAGCCTCAGTTCCAAGAACTTCAACTGCAAGAGCTACCAAGTTGTGTAAGGATGGACAGGGGAATTTCAGACTGCCACATGTGTACTTTAGGCCATGAATATGAAGTAATTCATGACAAAACCTGTTTTGTTTTCCTAAAACCTAGGGTGGAAGCTCTCAGTAGTCTAGAACCTCTCATGAATGAGGATCAGAAGCATTCAGTCTTCACTACCTTGATCTTTCCCTTTCTGTCAAGAGTTGACCTGCCAGGTACGTAGGCTACTTTAAAGTGCCCTTAAAAAGAAAGGTGACAGTCCCAACCATGGTTAAATTAAGATAATTGACTACCTAAAGAAAATGCCCCAAGAGCCATTAAGGAATGTTTTGATGAATGTATCTAATGGTCTCTGATCATTTTAGATCCTGGCTGTGTTTCCGACACTTCTGGCAGCAATGACTGGCTTAAAAATAACCTGAGGATTTTCTCCGTTTATGCCTCCTTGGAGGATCTCAGAATTCTGAACGCGAATTTCTCCAGCGTGAGTAACATCACAGTTGCAGTAACTGCTCGTTTCTCTTGAGGTCGCAGTTCAATTCAATTCAAATCAATTTTATTTGTATAGCACTTTCAACAATTGTCATTGTCGCAAAGCAGCTTGACACAATCAAAGGAATTATTAAATTCTGTATGGAATGTAAGTGTGCATGAATCAAGATGAGCAGATTGTCCCTGGTAAGCAAGCCGCGGGCGACAGTGGCAAGGAAAAATCTCCCTGAGATGGTAAAAGGAAGAAACCTTGAGAGGAACCAGACTCAACAGGGAACCCATCCTCATTTGGGTGAAACAGAAAGCAGGAAGTGATCTGCATTTATACATTGTGTTAGATGGCAGGCAGTTCAGCTATAACAGTTGATGTTAATTGATGTAAATATGGAGTCCAGGTAGTTATTAGAGACAATTGCAATCTTGAACTATCGAGCAACCGCAGCCAAGTCAAGTCCTCAGAGAAACAGCTGTCAACAGCAGTTGAGACCAGAACCGTCTTTATGGTAGAGTGAAACCATCCCCAGACACCGGACGCTTTCCAAAGAGACACACAGGGCATCCATGCGACGAGATCTCCAACCAGAAGTGGGGCACCAGGATGGGTCAGACAGGTCCGAAGGGCAGAGGGAGTCTGGAACACTGGCAGCTCAGGAACGACATGTGTAGCTTAACAGAGAGAGAAAAGAGAGAGAGGGGGAGAGAGAGAAGAGAGAGAGGGGGGGGGAGAACAAAAGAGGGGAGAGCAGAAGAGGAGAGATAACAGTTAGGTATGGTCGCAGTCACATAATGTATAATTCGATTGTATATTTAGTGTAGAGTGCAAGCAGAGACTCCGGCAGGACTAACTATAACAGGATAACTAAAAGGGAGAGCCAGAAGGAAACACAGACATGAGGGCTCCCTGAGATGTAAAGGAAACAATCATTCTAGCTGAATGCGGTCCTGTGACTAGAACTTCTGTCTTATCAGGATTAAGCAGAAAGACATTAATTAGCATCCAATCTCTTATGTCCTGAGCACACATTGCACAAATTTAGTAAGCTGATTTTTCTTATCTGGTTTTGCTGAGACATATAACTGTGTGTCGTCAGCCTAACAATGAAAACTAATACCATGTTTACGGATTATGTTGCCAAGAGGAAGCATGTATAGGGAAAAAAGCAGTGGGCCTAAAACCGAACCTTGTGGAACATCAAATTCCACTTGAGAGCATGCAGAATAATCACCATTTAAGTTTACATACTGATAACAATTGGTCAAATAGGATCTGAGCCAGGAGAGGGCTGTACTCTTAATTCCTACTACATTTTCCAATCTGTGAAGAAGAATCCCATGATCAATGGTGTCAAACGCTGCACTGAGGTCGAGTAAAACAAGCATAGTTACACAACCCTGATCAGAGGCCAATAGGAGGTCATTTACTACTTTAACGAGTGCTGCTTCTATGCTGTGATGAGGCCTTAATCCTGACTGATAAGCAGTTGAGTATAGTAGTAAAAGATGGTCTCTGGATTTTGTTTGGGAGAATCGCTGCATCACTGTCCCTTTGCTTTCCATGTTTGTTTTCATCCTTCACACTCCTGCCATCGGAAAAAAGTTACCGAAGCATTCGGGTACACACGTCCAGGCTGTACGTCCGCCTCAGATCAACTCAGCTACCTCAAAACATTGAGACTGGACTGATTAATCAACACAACCGCAAACGGATTGATCAACCAAACTATTGTACACACCAACTTGTAAATGTGCTTTTGCACAATATTCATTACTTGATCTTTTTTGCACTAACTATTTTATTCCTTGCTGCTACTTACGGAACGTTTACTTTTTACCGTTTCTCCTCGCACTACCTCAACTCATTACCTCAACACCACAGAGTATTGTAATGTCATGTTTGTCGCACTGGCACTTTGTCGCTCTTGTTTGCACATTTGCACGTGCACTTTATGTTGTCTCTTCTTTGTAAAAACTTAGATAGTTCCCAGCTAGTCAGCTAAATAGGTCTCTTAGTTAGCTAGTTAGTTTTCCTGTTAATTTATGTTGTAAATTTATGTTGAATGTAGGACCTTGGTCCTGGACAAATGTTGTTTCGTTTCACTGTGTACTAACTTTATATGGTTGAAGTGACAATAAAGCCGACTTGACTTGACTTGACTTGACTTGACCTGGTGTGAACAGAATGTGTGACATGCATATTTTGTCCGGCAGGGGGCAGTATTAGGCTTGCTGTCCAGTGAGCAGAAGGCACAGTTCATCTTGCAGCCAGATTCAGGAGTGTTGGGAAATGAGTCTGTGTTTAGAGAGGTGTTCAGCAATATGGTGGCATCTTTAGATCTAATCCAACTTGGCAGCTTCTTCACAGCCTTCAACCAGACTTCAAAACAAGTGAGGATCTCTGTAGTCCACATCCAGGACACATTTTCTTTTGGATGCCACACATTTATTTTGTGCACAAGAATTATTAAAGTCCACATGTGTTCAGGCTGTTTACCCATATTGCTGTGTGTTTACAGATGAACTCGAGCATTTCTACAGCAATTTCCGAAATCATCCTTAATGTGACACTTTTGAATCTGGCACCAGACTTCCAAAGTTTCAGCCCAGAAGAATTTGCCCTGTGGTTCCAGACCTACCTTTCCTTCTTTCTTCCTGTGATTGGTCCAAACACCCTGTCAGTCATCCCCATGAACATCAGCGGTGACTCCTACAGAGAGATGTGAGCTCCTCAACATGCACACACAGATCTATTCTATCTATTTTATTTGCAATTCATCATGATTTTTCTGTTGTTGTGTTCACAGAGTGATAGGACTTGATAATGTGTACAGTCACCTCACCAATACACAGTCCAACACTGTCTTCAATCACACACTAGACTATCTCCAGTACCAGTCGAGTCAAGGTGTGTGTGTGTGTGTGTGTGTGTGTGTGTGTGTGTGTGTGTGTGTGTGTGTGTGTGTTTGTTTTAAGTATGCATGCTCCAGCTTGTGTATTTGCTGACTTCGGCTATTTCTGTGTGCGGGCAGTGATCAGGAGATGCAATTGAATGTCATGCATTCACTGGTCTGGTGTTATCAGTCTAAAGTCTTTGTAGACATTTATTTATTCATGCATTTATTTTATTTGTGGCATATTTTGCTTCGCAGGCCTGAGATATTACAGCAGTGGGAGCTTCTTCATGTTCCTGAACCAGTTCTTCCGCAGTTTTGGATTCCCTAACCTGAAGGATTTCCTGTCTCTGATCCCAGCTGATCGACAGGCAGAGGTATCTCTGATCTATCGTACCGGTCCGATTGGTTAATTGCTCAGTAAAAGTTTTACGTTGCTGTCAGTAAGTTGCCCAAGTCCCCCTATGTAATGAGTGCATTGTCTCTGATCTGTGTCCTTAAGATTTTGGACTCCATCTCTGTGGAAGAACTCAGTGAGTTCTTGAACAGGCCAGATGCAGTCACTGATGGGGCTGAGCTCTGCACGCTCCTCAACAACTACAATATGACCAATCAGTACCTAGAAAGGGTATACCAGGGGTTATTTTATCCCCGTTTTAGTCCATGTGGATTTCCTGCCTTTATTTACTCTTGATTGACCTGATTGATGGAGCAATCCATGTTTCTCTCTACAGGAACCCGTTTTGTCCTCAGCTTTGGCCAGCCTCACGTTGGCCTGTGTCTGGCCTCAGGCTCTCAGGGCCTCTTCTCCAGCGGATGTAGAACAGTGGTTTGATTTCACACTGGTTAACTACCTTCCCTACCTCACCTTCCAACTCATCAGCTCCACCCAGCTCAGTGAGGCCTCCTGTCTATCATACAGGAAACTGTAAGTCTTTGTTGGATGTAGCATTACATAAGGATCTCAGCATCAACACTTCCCTCTGTCTGTTGGCTAAAATACTCTTGTAAAACCTGTATTAACGTGACCTCTGTTCATGTGTGTCTCATCAGGGTGTCTGTCCTCGGAAAAAACTACAACTTTTCTGCGACTAATTTTGCTCCAGCTGATGTGTACAGCTCTATAAGAGCATATCTGACCAACAATGGTAAGCATAATTAGAATAAGAATAATCTCTCTTTTGTCTCTCTGTACTGAATGGTACTGAACACTCATTTCTTATATTTGTGGGCCTCATAACTATAGCATAACTATGTGAATGTGTATGATGCAGATGGCAGGCCCCGCTGCTTTAACTCCTCAGATCCTCTTCTGAACTCCACTGCATGGTTTGCTGACAACATTGGATTCTTTATCACTTTCATCAGTCTCTCTGATCTGCATTCATTCCTATCAGGAAACATGGTAACATACACACACACAACCTCACACACCCATACCTAGATATCTGTAGGTATTCATGTTGGACATTTAGACATTTATACAAGTGATTGCTTCGGATCATCTTCATATACAGTATCTGTAAACTGTATTAAACAACACACACCCATTTTGTGTGTGTTTGGTATTGTGTCCTTCAGACAAGTGTGTTGCTGGAGAACTCAGAAAATCTTCAGCTGTTCAACAACTCTGGAATATCAGCCATCGTCCTCGAATACTACACAACAGAGTTATACACCCAGAATCCTGACTTCAGCCCACTCCGGTAACACACTACACTCAACACTACACACCAAGCTACTTATTTGATTTGTTCCTCTGTGCTGGCATTTATGAAAGTTGGTTTGTGTTCTCATAGATTGCCAGCTGGACTGCTGTGTCATTCTCCATCGTCCATGTTTGATGATCTTGGAGATTCAGATGTCCAGACCATCCTGAGGAGCATCAACAACTACTGCACAGCAATTACTCCAGAGGTGATGAATCAATAAGACCCTGTCCGTTCACCAGTCAATTATTCCGTAGTAGCGTGACTGACCTATAATCCTCTTCTCCCTTCAGGTCACAGCTGTGCTGGTGGCAAAGGTCCCCAACATATCTGCGTCCACCATTCAATCTTTGGGCAGCCAGTGTGTGGGCCTGACTGTGGGCCAGATAAGCTCCGCCCCCTCCAATGCTATAATCAGCTCTCTATCCACACTCAGTAACATCAGTGGCTGGGACCAGGGCCAAGTGAACGCCCTCATCCAGAGCATCATTAATGCAGGCTTTAATGTAAGTGTACACTGCACACCTGGCAGCAATGTCGATCTACGTTACTGAAAGCAAGACCATGTATATTTACAGCGATTTCCACCTGTACATAACACAATTCTCTTGCTGTTCAAACATTTACCATCTCCTCCCTTATTGCATTTAAAAACCAAAAAAGTAAGGCTCTGTTTTTGTTTTTGGTTTGCCTCACAGGTCAGCAGTGCCTCCTCTCTGGTGTCCCTGGGAACACTCATCAGTGGTGTTCCTTCTGCAACCATCTCCAACATCCCATATTCTGAGATTCTGTCTCTATCCCAGAATCCAACATTCATCAATAACATTCTATCAGCTCCAACTGTTCTGCAAGAGACATTCGTCCAGAAGGTATGCGCTCTTTCTCTTTTCCTATTCACCATGGATGTTTTACAGACATCTTGAAGTCCTGTCCAAACTGCAGAGAGATGGGGAAGCATGTAGAACTTAAACAGTCTGGGGAGACTATCAGAAAATGCCGACAATATTAAAGATTAATTCAATTTCCAGCAAATGTAGTTTTAGACAAGACTGAAAAAAATGTAAAGAAACTGAAATATTGAAAAAAAATGTAAAGGTCTTCGACACTGTCTTCCAGATAATCTCTGTAGACCAAACTGAAGCGATAGCGAATGTTCCAGGGGGACTGGTGATGTATATCCCACTTGTTCTACTGACATCTCTGAGCTCTGAAGACATTTCACTCATCAACACCCAGAGCTGGAGTCATAAACAGGTAACTGAACAGACCCACATTGCTGGAGACATGTCAATCCCTATAGAGTAACACAGTATGACTGTGATCACAGCTCTTACACATATCCGAAGTCCTGTCTAGTTTGGATGTCGGAGTATCGGTACACATCGGTAGAGATCTTTCTTTGATTATTTTTCTCCAGGCTGTGATGTTGTTTGGTGCAGTGGCCAGTGCCAGTGATAATCCAGAAGAGTAAGTTACAATCACACACACACACACACACACAAAGATTTTCTCACTTAAATCACATGGTTAAATACCATTGGGTGAGCAAGGCAGATATTGCTTACTGCAAGTTTCTGATGCAGCGCAGTAAAATGTGTTTTCCTTCATCAGTGTGTGTATATCTGTGTGTGACTATGTGTGTTCCCCCCACAGTCTGTCAGTATCAGTACTACAAGGGTTCTCCTGTAGCGCAGTCCAGACTCTTCCACTGCAGAAAACCCAAGACCTAGTGAGAGCCTGTAGACCACGTGCAGGCAGAGACAAGGTCCTCCTGAAAGAGGCTCAGGTACATACACTCATACACTGTATTTGTTTACATTCTGCACATGGTCTGGAACAGCGCAATAAGTTGAGACTTAAACCTTCGAGGCTACATGAGATCCCGCACAAACTCGTTGTGTTCTGTGTTTCAGCTGGTCTGCATGTACAACTTTGTAAAAGATGATCCATCTTTTAGCTTTACTGATGTCCCCTCTGATTTGCTTCTGTACTACAGGTATGTAAGACAGTCACATACACATGTAGCAGGTCGTTGATGCGTACTGTATATATTGAATAACGTACTGTATAAGGGAAGAAGACAGCTTTACTTCTTTTGATTACTCCTCTGTGTACCAAAACGCACACTTCCCCTGCATTCAAACGTAAACATTTCAAGCATCACAGAATATGGTCATATCTTCTCTCTAATGCGTGTCTTTGTTTTGTAGCTATGAGAATATACAGAAGGAGACCTGCCAGTCATATTTCACTGCCCTGGGCCGTGCAGATTTTTCCATTCTTTCCTCTGTCCTTGACAAACAGACCATCCTGTTCAACGCTGCAAAGGACTGCCTGGTAAAAGATACACAGTAACATGTTCATAGACCAACACACTCAATATTAACACATTATTGTTATGTAAAGAAGACAAACTGGATAGGAACTCCACTGCCATCTCTCCTTAACATATCCATGCTTCACTGGTATGTCACCTGGATCAGCCAACAATTAACAACAACTTTCCATTCTCCATCCTATTTCCAGCTGTTTTCACTTCATCATTACTAATGCCCTGAATTTCCAACCCCGCTTCATCCACCCTTCTCTCTCTGGGGCATCCAACACACTCTCGTTTTTACTTCCTCAATTTTTTTTTTGCAGAGCTCAGTTCATCTGGCCAATTAGTAGAAATTCTAGCTTACTTCTTATTCCTGTTTGTCGAACCGCTTCCACATCTGAGGCATCTGTCTCACGTCTTCTCTGAATTTTACACAACAGTCTTCTTCTTTTGGCTTCCACCATTATAATCTATCTTTCCCTTATGGTTTGTAAATCTGTAGGATATATCTGGTGTGAGTCTGACCAGGGATCAGGTGGCGATGCTGGGGAATATGGCTTGCACACTGGACGCCTCCTACATCCAGAACTCTGACCCTCTCATTTTGGAGAACCTAAAGAACTGTGGAGATCTATCTGACTCCCAGATAACTGCTGTACTGTCACTGCTCCTCAGTGGAAACACTGCTTATGGGTAAGACAGAGCTTGAAGAAAACAACTTTTCTGAACCTTCGTTACAATACATTTTTTAAATGAATCATTTTTGTATTATACTGTACATGAATAAGATGTCACAAACATTGATATTTTAATCAGCAATCCGTCAACGTGGAACGAGCAGACAGTGCATCAACTTGGCATCCTGGCTGTCTACTTCACATCAGACCTCTGCGACAAACTTAGCTTTGTATGTAAACATGTTCAGTTTTCATTTGGTGAAAAATGCTTCATTTGTTTATGGAATGTTAGATAAGTTTTACTCATTTACCCTACTGTCTGTGCTTATTGTTGCAGAATGTAAAGAGGGAGATCCTGTCAGTCCTGAGAGAGCAGAAGATCCCGATCAAGATCCTAAGGACATTCTTTACGAAATGCAACTCAGAAGATGCAACAGGTAACAGTATTCACAGTGTAAAGCACACTGAGATAGAGAGATATAGTTTCAGATTCTCTCCGTCCGTGACTGACTTCCTGTTCTGTGTGTAACAGTGAGCGACATCTCAGCGGTGACGATTTCAGATCCGTCGTTCCCTTTCGGCTTTAATTCCACCCAGTTTGATCTGTATCTGGACATCTCCGTCCTGCAGTACAACCTGGCAGCCATCACTGAGAAAGTGGTGGACATCAGCCTCCAGACTGTCATTCTGAAAAAGTTAAACCAGGTCAGCAGCACTGAATGCTGGAGTCTTTCACACTACAGGAAACAAGAGATTGTTTGTGTCATTTCAGTTATAGGATTCTGACCTTCCTGACAGAGTTGGGTTAAATGTGATATTGGGAGCTTGTTTGTTGTCCAAGTGTACTTCTGCCAAAACTGGGTTGTTTTGCATTGAGAGTTGAAATTTTGTCTTTGCGTGTATGTTGCATTTCCCCAATTTGGATAGTGTGTGTTAATTGCTGATTTTGTGTCCATATGTAGATTTACCCATCAGGCCTTGATGATGGTGTGCTGCAGCTTCTGGGCTCCACTTCTCGTGTGGCCACTACAGATGACATCAGCAAGTGGAACATTAACATGATTGACACACTCTACTCTTTAATGGACCCGAACAATGGACCCTGGGACCCACACATGGTAAAGTGTGTGTGTGTGTGTGTGTGTGTGTGTGTGAGAGAGAGAGAGAGAGAGAGGATCTGTGATCCTACAGATCCTCATTTTCAGTGCTCAGACACTGATGTGCTTGCTACAAGAATAATGTTTGTGTGTTTTGTAGAGTCAAGCACTGATTATGAGGTATTTGAGCACGGAGGATCACTATCTGGAAAGTGCGGAAATTAACGCAATCGGTTCCAACATCTGTACTTTAAACGTCAGTGTACTGCAAACCATCACTGCTGAGAGCCTAAAGTAAGTACACCCTCGTAGGCACACCCTTCCATAAACATTGATGAACAAATGAAAGAAATTTAAGAAAAAAATGAGTACAGTAGTTCTCACCTAGATTTTTTCATTATGCAGGACGGTCCTGTCTCCAGATCTGTCGTCATGTTCTATTGAACAAAAATCTGTTCTGTACATCATCGCCAACTCTTCATTCAGCAATGAACACAGCAATACCCTGACATTCTACCAACTCATAAGACCTTACTTGGGTAAAGCACACATCCACATTACAGACAGTATTACAGACAAGCAAAGACATGAATTAGTTTTTTTTTTTTTTAAACAGCAGTATTGGAAATGAATTTAAAGAATTCACATGAATGCACACACACACACACACACACACAAAGAACTGGATTCTTTAAGAATTTTTTCTATCTATGTGTGTGTAGGTGGAGCTCCTCTGGAGGATATACAAGCTCTTTCTACCCAGAATATCATCATGGACATCACCACATTTATCAGTCTAAACCCTGCTGTTCTCAAGGTATAAAACATAAAATGAACAGAGGTTTGAGTTATTATACAGAGGTATCTTGGCATATACTGTAAATTTTATACATTCTGGAGGCGAGTTCTTAAGGTAAAATTAAGTATTTTCCCATTGCAAATAACGGAAATGCAAATAATCCATTCCAGCCACCAAAAATGTACCAATATTCCCAATTTGGTCATATTTTTGCATCTAAAAACAAGCAGAAAATTTAAAAAAGACATTGAAATAAAACCAAATATGAAATGAATAGACAATAAATCTCAGTTAATCTTAATTTTGTAATTTCTTTTGGCACCAGCTGCTTCAAAAACAAAACTGAAAGTGGTTCCCTTTTCTTCTTACTGCCATTCCTGCTAACATTCTTCGGGAGCGTGGTGCTATGTATTTATTAAATCCTGCAAAAAATGCAATAAACCAGGGCTGCAACTAACGATTATTTTGATAATCGATTAGTTGGGCGATTATGTTTTCGATTAATCGATTAATCGGATAAAACCTAACCGCTTCTTTAATTTGATATTTCGCTTATAACTATTTTTAAAAAAAAATCAGGGTGTTATTTATGTATAAACATAAACTTTTAAAAATGCAAAAGCCACATAAAGAGTTTAATAATCTTTAATTTTGACATTTTAAACCTTAAATGAAATGTAGTATATAATATATACAGTGTATATATATAAATATATATATATATATATATATACTCAACAAGAATATAAACGCAACACCCTTGTTTCTGCTCCGATTTTTTATGAGATGGACTTAAAGATCTAAAATTAATTCCAGATACACAATATTCCCATTTCTCTCAAACATTGTTCACAAATCAGTCTAAATGTGTGATAGTGAGCGCTTCTGCTTTGCTGAGATAATCCATCCCACCTCACAGGTGTGCCACATCAAGATGCTGATCTGACATCATGAGTAGTGCACAGGTGTACCTTATACTGCCCACAATAAAAGGCCACCCTGAAATGTTGGAGAGAAATGGTAATATTGTGTAACTGGAATGAATTTTAGATCTTTAAGTCCATCTCATGAAAAATCGGAGCAGAAACAAAGGTGTTGCGTTTATATTTTTGTTGAGTGTATATAGTTTAAAAAATACACGGGGCGCGCGCTTTTTCCTGCAGACGCTTCTGTAACCTCCATTGCGCGAGCGGCTGTGTATCTGTGCTTCTTGTGGTCGCGCGCCTCAGTGACGTAAGCAGCCCAACTAATCGATAACGGCATTCGTTGACAACGAATTTCATTATCGATAATTATCGATTTTATCGATTAGTTGTTGCAGCCCTACAATAAACCAACAAAAAAAAAATGTGTGAACTTGCTTCGCTTGGTTTTCCACTGATGCAAACAAGTTTGGAACGGCTCTCTGAAGTGCGCACAATGTAGCAGGCCCCCGATTCAGCTCGGTTCGGCTCGGTTCGGTCTCTTTTATGCCGAAAATGCTTGTTGTGCCGAGGCAAATTTCCTGCAAAATGTTTAGTTCTTAGGGCAAAAATACATGAGGCGGGGTGTTCGTATGCTAAGATACCACTGTATAAAGAAAGACTGTGGAGTAACTTGATGATGAACTGTTTTTGTGTGTGCCAGATGCTGAATGTGAGCACAGTAAGGGGTCTAATGGGGGTAAACATTGCGGAACTGCAGCTGTTTGAGAACTCATCAGTGGTTCAGTCCTGGGTGTCACAACAGAACCAGTCTGATCTGAATACACTGAATCTTGGCATCATCAACCACAACCCTTGTTTTGGTGTAGACAGGTGGGCAGTTTTACAGTATCAAGTGAAAAAGAATAAACTTTGTAGAAAATGTTTAAGTACAGTAGGTATGTACTATAATTCTTTTTCTCCACCCAGTCAACAACTTCATGGCGAGATTGCATCCGGAAATGTTTCTGCAGTGCTGTGCAATTTCAGCATTCCTGACTATGCCTGCTCATCAGTGAGTTCTCTAACAATAGAAATCACCTCTGCTCACGCTCAGTCCTGTTGTGTACAAAAGAAATTTTCTGTTTCCTTTCTTTCAAGGCTGTTGTTCTAACCTCTGATGATCTGGCCACACTGCTCACATGTGAACTATCAAGCAGCGTGATCTACTCCAAAGAAGCTTGGAGACGTTTCTTCCAGAATTTTGCTGGACCTTTGGATGAAGCATTGGACAGGTTTTCCATCATGGTATGACCATGTTATCGGTGCTGTGGTCAAAATGTACATTTGTGTCAAACAGTGCACTGAAGTTTATTCTCTTCCCTGTAGAACATCAGCAGCATTCAGTCTGACCCAAATATACTTGATGCCATCGGGGAGGTGATAATCAGTAACTTCAACACAGAACAGCTGATGAATGTCACATTTATCAGCAAGTGGTTCCAGGTCAGGCTAAGACCATTTTTGTCATCAGTGTCCACACACTTTCTCTCCAGCCTCAGTTCCAAGAACTTCAACTGCAAGAGCTACCAAGTTGTGTAAGGATGGACAGGGGAATGTCAGAACGCCACATGTGTACTTTAGGCCATGAATATGAAGTAATTCATGACAAAACCTGTTTTGTTTTCCTAAAACCTAGGGTGGAAGCTCTCAGTAGTCTAGAACCTCTCATGAATGAGGATCAGAAGCATTCAGTCTTCACTACCTTGATCTTTCCCTTTCTGTCAAGAGTTGACCTGCCAGGTACGTAGGCTACTTTAAAGTGCCCTTAAACAGAAAGGTGACAGTCCCAACCATGGTTAAATTAAGATAATTGACTACCTAAAGAAAATGCCCCAAGAGCCATTAAGGAATGTTTTGATGAATGTATCTAATGGTCTCTGATCATTTTAGATCCTGGCTGTGTTTCCGACACTTCTGGCAGCAATGACTGGCTTAAAATTAACCTGAGGATTTTCTCCGTTTATGCCTCCTTGGAGGATCTCAGAATTCTGAACGCGAATTTCTCCAGCGTGAGTAACATCACAGTTGCAGTAACTGCTCGTTTCTCTTGAGGTCGCAGTTCAATTCAATTCAAATCAATTTTATTTGTATAGCACTTTCAACAATTGTCATTGTCGCAAAGCAGCTTGACACAATCAAAGGAATTATTAAATTCTGTATGGAATGTAAGTGTGCATAAATCAAGATGAGCAGATTGTCCCTGGTAAGCAAGCCGCGGGCGACAGTGGCAAGGAACAATCTCCCTGAGATGGTAAAAGAAAGAAACCTTGAGAGGAACCAGACTCAACAGGGAACCCATCCTCATTTGGGTGAAACAGAAAGCAGGAAGTGATCTGCATTTATACATTGTGTTAGATGGCAGGCAGTTCAGCTATAACAGTTGATGTTAATTGATGTAAATATGGAGTCCAGGTAGTTATTAGAGACAATTGCAATCTTGAACTATCGAGCAACCGCAGCCAAGTCAAGTCCTCAGAGAAACAGCTGTCAACAGCAGTTGAGACCAGAACCGTCTTTATGGTAGAGTGAAACCATCCCCAGACACCGGACGCTTTCCAAAGAGACACACAGGGCATCCATGCGATGAGATCTCCAACCAGAAGCGGGGCACCAGGATGGGTCAGACAGGTCCGGAGGGCAGAGGGAGTCTGGAACACTGGCAGCTCAGGAACGACATGTGTAGCTTAACAGAGGGAGGAAAGAGAGAGAGGGGGAGAGAGAGAAGAGAGAGAGGGGGGAAGAGAACAAAAGAGGGGAGAGCAGAAGAGGAGAGAGAACAGTTAGGTATGGTCGCAGTCACATAATGTATAATTCGATTGTATATTTAGTGTAGAGTGCAAGCAGAGACTCCGGCAGGACTAACTATAACAGGATAACTAAAAGGGAGAGCCAGAAGGAAACACAGACATGAGTGCTCCCTGAGATGTAAAGGAAACAATCATTCTAGCTGAATGCGGTCCTGTGACTAGAACTTCTGTCTTATCAGGATTAAGCAGAAAGACATTAATTAGCATCCAATCTCTTATGTCCTGAGCACACATTGCACAAATTTAGTAAGCTGATTTTTCTCATCTGGTTTTGCTGAGACATATAACTGTGTGTCGTCAGCCTAACAATGAAAACTAATACCATGTTTACGGATTATGTTGCCAAGAGGAAGCATGTATAGGGAAAAAAGCAGTGGGCCTAAAACCGAACCTTGTGGAACATCAAATTCCACTTGAGAGCATGCAGAATAATCACCATTTAAGTTTACATACTGATAACAATTGGTCAAATAGGATCTGAGCCAGGAGAGGGCTGTACTCTTAATTCCTACTACATTTTCCAATCTGTGAAGAAGAATCCCATGATCAATGGTGTCAAACGCTGTACTGAGGTCGAGTAAAACAAGCATAGTTACACAACCCTGATCAGAGGCCAATAGGAGGTCATTTACTACTTTAACGAGTGCTGCTTCTATGCTGTGATGAGGCCTTAATCCTGACTGATAAGCAGTTGAGTATAGTAGTAAAAGATGGTCTCTGGATTTTGTTTGGGAGAATCGCTGCATCACTGTCCCTTTGCTTTCCATGTTTGTTTTCATCCTTCACACTCCTGCCATCGGAAAAAAGTTACAGAAGCATTCGGGTACACACGTCCAGGCTGTACGTCCGCCTCAGATCAACTCAACTACCTCAAAACATTGGGACTGGACTGATTAATCAACACAACCGCAAACGGATTGATCAACCAAACTATTGTACACACCAACTTGTAAATGTGCTTTTGCACAATATTCATTACTTGATCTTTTTTGCACTAACTATTTTATTCCTTGCTTCTACTTACGGAACGTTTACTTTTTACCGTTTCTCCTCGCACTACCTCAACTCATTACCTCAACACCACAGAGTATTGTAATGTCATGTTTGTCGCACTGGCACTTTGTCGCTCTTGTTTGCACATTTGCACGTGCACTTTATGTTGTCTCTTCTTTGTAAAAACTTAGATAGTTCCCAGCTAGTCAGCTAAATAGGTCTCTTAGTTAGCTAGTTAGTTTTCCTGTTAATTTATGTTGTAAATTTATGTTGAATGTAGGATCTTGGTCCTGGACAAATGTTGTTTCGTTTCACTGTGTACTAACTTTATATGGTTGAAGTGACAATAAAGCCGACTTGACTTGACTTGACTTGACCTGGTGTGAACAGAATGTGTGACATGCATATTTTGTCCTGCAGGTGGCAGTATTAGGCTTGCTGTCCAGTGAGCAGAAGGCACAGTTCATCTTGCAGCCAGATTCAGGAGTGTTGGGAAATGAGTCTGTGTTTAGAGAGGTGTTCAGCAATATGGTGGCATCTTTAGATCTAATCCAACTTGGCAGCTTCTTCACAGCCTTCAACCAGACTTCAAAACAAGTGAGGATCTCTGTAGTCCACATCCAGGACACATTTTCTTTTGGATGCCACACATTTATTTTGTGCACAAGAATTATTAAAGTCCACATGTGTTCAGGCTGTTTACCCATATTGCTGTGTGTTTACAGATGAACTCGAGCATTTCTACAGCAATTTCCGAAATCATCCTTAATGTGACACTTTTAAATCTGGCACCAGACTTCCAAAGTTTCAGCCCAGAAGAATTTGCCCTGTGGTTCCAGACCTACCTTTCCTTCTTTCTTCCTGTGATTGGTCCAAACACCCTGTCAGTCATCCCCATGAACATCAGCGGTGACTCCTACAGAGAGATGTGAGCTCCTCCTCAACATGCACACACAGATCTATTCTATCTATTTTATTTGCAATTCATCATGATTTTTCTGTTGTTGTGTTCACAGAGTGATAGGACTTGATAATGTGTACAGTCACCTCACCAATACACAGTCCAACACTGTCTTCAATCACACACTAGACTATCTCCAGTACCAGTCGAGTCAAGGTGTGTGTGTGTGTGTGTGTGTGTGTGTGTGTGTGTGTGTGTGTGTGTTTGTTTGTTTGTTTGTTTTAAGTATGCATGCTCCAGCTTGTGTATTTGCTGACTTCGGCTATTTCTGTGTGCGGGCAGTGATCAGGAGATGCAATTGAATGTCATGCATTCACTGGTCTGGTGTTATCAGTCTAAAGTCTTTGTAGACATTTATTTATTCATGCATTTATTTTATTTGTGGCATATTTTGCTTCGCAGGCCTGAGATATTACAGCAGTGGGAGCTTCTTCATGTTCCTGAACCAGTTCTTCCGCAGTTTTGGATTCCCTAACCTGAAGGATTTCCTGTCTCTGATCCCAGCTGATCGACAGGCAGAGGTATCTCTGATCTATCGTACCGGTCCGATTGGTTAATTGCTCAGTAAAAGTTTTACGTTGCTGTCAGTAAGTTGCCCAAGTCCCCCTATGTAATGAGTGCATTGTCTCTAATCTGTGTCCTTAAGATTTTGGACTCCATCTCTGTGGAAGAACTCAGTGAGTTCTTGAACAGGCCAGATGCAGTCACTGATGGGGCTGAGCTCTGCACGCTCCTCAACAACTACAATATGACCAATCAGTACCTAGAAAGGGTATACCAGGCGTTATTTTATCCCCGTTTTAGTCCATGTGGATTTCCTGCCTTTATTTACTCTTGATTGACCTGATTGATGGCACAATCCATGTTTCTCTCTACAGGAACCCGTTTTGTCCTCAGCTTTGGCCAGCCTCACGTTGGCCTGTGTCTGGCCTCAGGCTCTCAGGGCCTCTTCTCCAGCGGATGTAGAACAGTGGTTTGATTTCACACTGGTTAACTACCTTCCCTACCTCACCTTCCAACTCATCAGCTCCACCCAGCTCAGTGAGGCCTCCTGTCTATCATACAGGAAACTGTAAGTCTTTGTTGGATGAAGCATTACATAAGGATCTCAGCATCAACACTTCCCCCTGTCTGTTGGCTAAAATACTCTTGTAAAACCTGTATTAACGTGACCTCTGTTTATGTGTGTCTCATCAGGGTGTCTGTCCTTGGAAAAAACTACAACTTTTCTGCGACTAATTTTGCTCCAGCTGATGTGTACAGCTCTATAAGAGCATATCTGACCAACAATGGTAAGCATAATTAGAATAAGAATAATCTCTCTTTTGTTTCTCTGTACTGAATGGTACTGAACACTCATTTCTTATATTTGTGGGCCTCATAACTATAGCATAACTATGTGAATGTGTATGATGCAGATGGCAGGCCCCGCTGCTTTAACTCCTCAGATCCTCTTCTGAACTCCACTGCATGGTTTGCTGACAACATTGGATTCTTTATCACTTTCATCAGTCTCTCTGATCTGCATTCATTCCTATCAGGAAACATGGTAACATACACACACACAACCTCACACACCCATACCTAGATATCTGTAGGTATTCATGTTGGACATTTAGACATTTATACAAGTGATTGCTTCGGATCATCTTCATATACGGTATCTGTAAACTGTATTAAACAACACACACCCATTTTGTGTGTGTTTGGTATTGTGTCCTTCAGACAAGTGTGTTGCTGGAGAACTCAGAAAATCTTCAGCTGTTCAACAACTCTGGAATATCAGCCATCGTCCTCGAATACTACACAACAGAGTTATACACCCAGAATCCTGACTTCAGCCCACTCAGGTAACACACTACACTCAACACCACACACCAAGCTACTTATTTGATTTGTTTCTCTGTGCTGGCATTTATGAAAGTTGGTTTGTGTTCTCATAGATTGCCAGCTGGACTGCTGTGTCATTCTCCATCGTCCATGTTTGATGATCTTGGAGATTCAGATGTCCAGACCATCCTGAGGAGCATCAACAACTACTGCACAGCAATTACTCCAGAGGTGATGAATCAATAAGACCCTGTCCGTTCACCAGTCAATTATTCCGTAGTAGCGTGACTGACCTATAATCCTCTTCTCCCTTCAGGTCACAGCTGTGCTGGTGGCAAAGGTCCCCAACATATCTGCGTCCACCATTCAATCTTTGGGCAGCCAGTGTGTGGGCCTGACTGTGGGCCAGATAAGCTCCGCCCCCTCCAATGCTATAATCAGCTCTCTATCCACACTCAGTAACATCAGTGGCTGGGACCAGGGCCAAGTGAACGCCCTCATCCAGAGCATCATTAATGCAGGCTTTAATGTAAGTGTACACTGCACACCTGGCAGCAATGTCGATCTACGTTACTGAAAGCAAGACCATGTATATTTACAGCGATTTCCACCTGTACATAACACAATTCTCTTGCTGTTCAAACATTTACCATCTCCTCCCTTATTGCATTTAAAAACCAAAAAAGTAAGGCTCTGTTTTTGTTTTTGGTTTGCCTCACAGGTCAGCAGTGCCTCCTCTCTGGTGTCCCTGGGAACACTCATCAGTGGTGTTCCTTCTGCAACCATCTCCAACATCCCATATTCTGAGATTGTGTCTCTATCCCAGAATCCAACATTCATCAATAACATTCTCTCAGCTCCAACTGTTCTGCAAGAGACATTCGTCCAGAAGGTATGCGCTCTTTCTCTTTTCCTATTCACCATGGATGTTTTACAGACATCTTGAAGTCCTGTCCAAACTGCAGAGAGACGGGGAAGCATGTAGAACTTAAACAGTCTGGGGAGACTATCAGAAAATGCCGACAATATTAAAGATTAATTCAATTTCCAGCAAATGTAGTTTTAGACAAAAAATGTAAAGAAACTGAAATATTGAAAAAAAATGTAAAGGTCTTCGACACTGTCTTCCAGATAATCTCTGTAGACCAAACTGAAGCGATAGCGAATGTTCCAGGGGGACTGGTGATGTATATCCCACTTGTTCTACTGACATCTCTGAGCTCTGAAGACATTTCACTCATCAACACCCAGAGCTGGAGTCATAAACAGGTAACTGAACCGACCCACATTGCTGGAGACATGTCAATCCTTATAGAGTAACACAGTATGACTGTGATCACAGCTCTTACACATATCTGAAGTCCTGTCTAGTTTGGATGTCGGAGTATCGGTACACATCGGTAGAGATCTTTCTTTGATTATTTTTCTCCAGGCTGTGATGTTGTTTGGTGCAGTGGCCAGTGCCAGTGATAATCCAGAGGAGTGAGTTACAATCACACACACACACACACACACCTATACTGGTTTTTGTGGTTTAAAAGGTCTTTAAAGGCCAAACCAGTAGGGTGGTGGTTTAAGGAGACCCACCTTTCCCAATGCTTTACAGAGATGAGAATACTATCAAAAAATTTCTTTTGTTCTGCAGAAAAAGAATCTCACTCAGGATTTCCTATACACACAACAGAACTCAAAATATGATAACATGATATTTAAGTGGTACATAAGGACTTCCCCGCCCACTCCTAAAAGTACCCGCCCCTGTGAAAATTGGGGTTTACTAGGTCCTACTGATTTATGACGCCATGCAGTTTACAACACACAGAAAAAGTAAATTTGCTGGTTTATAGGAACAAATGTGTTTTACTGGCACATTATAGTAAACAACACACAAACATGACAATACTGTGCACTGCCAGGACCAAGGTGATTTGAAAGAACCGTTTTGCAAATACAACACACAATAAAAGATCTTACAGTACTACAGGGACAAATGTGTTTTATTGGAACATATCCAAATGCAACACACAAAATTGACAACAGTGCATTGCCAGGATAAACACAAGTACTATTATATTAAATTTTTATTATAATATTGAAATAATAATATTGAAAAACTTTTTTTTAGTTCAAGCATGCCAAGTGAAGAAACAGACATCCATCATGTACAACTATGTACTTTCATAGGCATCTTAATCCATTGAACCATTCAAAACAACCTAAATAAAATAAGGCATAGCTATATATATATAATCAATAAAACATAAGATGAAACCTAAACCAGTTATTCAAAATAAAATGTTAAAGCAGAATTTAAGAACAACTGTAGAATTTAAAAACAATCTGCTGCATATGTAAATGAAAAACAAAATAAGTGGACAAAAAAATCTCAAAGAAATAACGTACTTGCTTGTGTATCACTTATTTTGGGCTTTCCTTTTCAAGCAAAGACCTCCATTTCTTACAAAGTCTAACACTGCTGGCATTCAGACAAAGTGCCGAGTTTCCCTTTAGTTATATGTGCTTTCAAAAGTGTCATCACAGTTGTAAAAAAATCTCAGCATTGGACCAACACACTCTTCAACTTATTCATGGGTTCCCAATCTTTGTCCTGGACTCATTACCTGTACATAAGAATACTTACTTTATTAAGCCTGAATTTTGTGGGAGGTTCATGTACTTACATTGCTGGCTATATTCCAATGTAAAATCTCAGGTACCTTGAGAAACTTCAGGAGGTGTTTCAGTGGGCATCTTCTGAATACCTGCAAGACATAAGCAATGCACTGATAAGAAACCTCAACAGTTCTTAAGCACATACCCAAAATTCTAATTATATGGCCAGCAAACATCTGAAGAAAATACAATATGTAAAACAACCTATATTGATCACTGCTACTCTGAATTCTAAAAAAAGAACATTCTACGAACAGTGATGCATGGTGGTGGAAATGTAAGGTCTGGGGCTTCTTTTTGCTGGACCGAAAATAGGCCAAAGTGGGGCCCAAAATGAGTGGTGCAACAAGTCAAGCCAAGTCATTTTACAGCCAAGTGATACTATTTATCCTTTCCTGATTTTTCTGTATTTCCATCATGTTTATTCTACGTAAAGCTGCTTTATAACTACTACTTTGACAATTGGGAAAAGCTATATACAGTTAAAACCAGATATTTACATGCACTTGAAAAATTAATTAATACTAAATAAAAAAAACCCTTTTTTTTTCCTTTACTGTCAAACATTAAATCAAAGTAAAACAGGAAAAGTTTTGTACCCTTATTTTTTTCAGTAAAGAAAGAACTTTTTTTTTCTGAAAGTGTATGTAAATATCTGGTTTCAACTGTAAATAAGGTTTCATTGACTTAAGTTGAACAAGTAGTTCAAGTGTACATTCTCAAGTTTTATAAAAGGTAATTTTATGCATATTGGTGTCAATATGAAAGAGATTTTACCTATAATCTCCCTGAATTGTACATCTGCATAATAGGAACTTCCCTGTGTACTGCAACACTATACATACAGCATATGCCTTAAAATATTGCCACTACAGTACGGACATCACATATTTAACGGAAATTATAAAAACACTTTATAAAACCTGACCATATACAGTTTAACCACTTAACAACTTGCTTGATTACAAATTTAAAGCTGTGTAATACAGAGGAAAAGTATATTTAAAGGAAAGAAATAACTAAATTCGTCCTAAATATAGCATCTCTAATTTTAACAATATTCTAGTCATGCACTAATTAATAAATGTAAACATTTCAACTATATAAAACATTTAGTCTATAGGTAATTATTCCCTAAATACAATTATGGGTTAAAAATGTACAGATATACATTAAGATGAGTCCATACCTACATGATTAGAGGCACCAGCAGGAACGTTATCTTCAGCATCAGGTCCACTGGCTTCACACTGTCACAATCTCACCTTAAAGTAAAAGTGACATGAGAAATGTCAAAATGTGTTTAACATGCACACAACATCAAACAGGGACTAAAATGACTGCAGAGTTTCTGTTAAAATTTGCTGAGGCCCAGGGCAAAATCATGAAGAGCAGTACTGTCCCTTTCCTGAAAACTTGCAGTATTTTTTACACATCGCCAGCATGTCTATGATTAAAAACAATCATTCTTGCAAGTGTTGCTTTGGCAAGATCAATGTAGACCTGAGATGATGTTTCTTTGAGTTTCCCAAACGCCATATTTGCAGTCTTCTCAAGGAACTGATGAAGACACTGTACATCTTGGGTGAATGATAGTGTTAATGGTTTGTTAAATTTGGCCTCAATCAGTGTAACTAAGGCAGTGTGTGAAATCAACTCTCTGAAGTATAGAGCTTTTTAAAGGCATCTGTTGATGTTCTGTATGTCTTTATGGACCCTTGCTTTGTGCACTGGTGTGCAGTCATGTTGGAACTGGTGTGAGGTTGTTTTTCAGGGGTTTCAGCCCTTTATTTCCAGTGAAAAACTCTGAATGCTCAAGCATAGCAAGACATTTTAGACAATTTCATCCTTTCAACTTTTTGGGGACCGGTTAGGGATGTCCCCTGCCTGTTCCTGATTGTGTGAAGCTGCTTTGGGACAATGCCAATTGTTAAAAGCGCTATTTAAATAAAATTTAATTTAATTGTTCCAACATGACTGCACACGAGTGCACAAAGCAAGGTCCATAAAGACATGGATGAGCACGTTTGGTGTGGAAGAACTTGACTAACTGTCAAAAGTAACTGTACTCGTAAGGAAAAAAAAAAGTGTCACTTACATCAACTTCTTGGATGCCTTTTTATCTGATGTATCCTGTTGTTCTGGTGTCGGTGAATTCTTAAATGATGTCATCTAAAAACAGTTGTAAAGGTTTAAAATATTTACAGGCATAAAGCAAGCAAACATTTTTTCCATGCCATTTCATGTGATCAGTCGACTTAGCAATCTTATTTCGTTACTACCTTTTACACAGAAGTGGCTATACTCCTGTATAGGCAGACTGTATATACAGACTTAAATATTTAATTTATCAATTAACTTACATCAGTCAATTAACTTACATCAGTCAATTAACTTACATCAGTCAATTAACTTACATCAGTCAATTAACTTACATCAGTCAATTAACTTACATCAGTCAATTAACTTACATCAGTCAATTAACTTACATCATAGACATGCTTAATCTTGGCTATCGCTATTCAGCTTACAGTTTAAGCTGCAATTGTGTTTCTATATATAAATTTTAAATTAAAATTTTGCATTTCCTTGGCCCAAAGAATCATCTCCCACCCCATGTCCCTGTTAAAAACAAGTGTCCTCATAAACAAGGTTTTTGTAAAACTAACAACACACTGAGATTCTTCAGTCAGATCAAACACTGAGAACATGTTCTGAGGATGTCCTAATAAAACAGTGTTCTCTTAAAACTGGTTTCAGTCATACACAATTTTATGAACACTAATACAGTACACTGTCCCAATAATAACTAGTGTCCTCATAGACAAGGGTTTTGTAAAACTCACAACACACAGATTCTTCAGTCAGGACATACTCTTAGAACATGTTCAGGGGGATGTCCTTATAAAACAGATTTATGTCTTACACAACTTTATCAACACTACAAAACACTTTCCCAATAATAATTCGACTGTTTTAAGAGTTCTGCAATGTTTTTTTTTTTTTTACTCCAATTTAGGTGTTTATGACAGTATTCTTTCAGTATTCACACTTTCCTCAGATGGTGATATGGTTGTTTACACAGCGTGTAGAGTTATTGATATGAGGTGTACGCTGGTCAGTTTCTGTGACTCTACACAAGGCCTTTCTAATTGGTTGTATGTTGCTAAGTATCAAGTCATAACATTCTACCCCTGCTTTGTTCCACACTGTACATGTTTGGCACCACAATGCGGTGTTAACCCTGCAAAAGCGGTGTGGATCCTGCTACAGAGCAGTGTTTTAGAACAACAGGTAAAATGCGATGATAATCCCACTCCTTAATTTCAAGTGTGAAACACTCCTTTACATGAAGTTAAAAGTAGGGTTTAGAAAGATGATAACCCGGGGTTAGGCACAGTGTGGAACGGTGTATACAAACACATTCACACAGTATTAAAACCTATACTGACAATGTGTTGTTCCAGTTTTAATAAAAAAGGTCAAATACTGTAAATAATGTCTAACAAATCCATCTAAATATTTAAATACCTGTTCAAGTCCTTGTGTTAATAAGTAAAAGCTCAGCTCCTCTTTAACCAACGACTCTGACAGGATAAACCTGAAAATATTAAGAATAGAAAACATCCAGGTATTAGACTTATAGCTCAATAGGTAAAGACTACAGGTAATCATTTTCCT
Source organism: Clarias gariepinus (assembly GCF_024256425.1). Taxonomy (NCBI): domain Eukaryota; kingdom Metazoa; phylum Chordata; class Actinopteri; order Siluriformes; family Clariidae; genus Clarias; species Clarias gariepinus. The sequence continues at coordinate 303,600 of NC_071117.1, read as the reverse complement.
GAATCATGTAATTCTCAATATTACCTTCTCCCCACCGTTCTTCTCAATATAATTCTGCTTCTCTGAGGACAATTGGGCCATACCAAGGGTAACCTGAAATTCAGGAAAAAGAAAAATATTCTACTACAGGCAAAGGGTTTGAATATTAAATTCTACTTCAGCTCTGACTTCTGACTGAGATGTGGTGTTTAATTCATGGGTAGAATGCTGAACAAAACAATTATCAGGTTATATGCAGCTACAGAAAGGTAAAACACTGCACTAAATGTGTACGTCAACACAGTTCTCACAAACACGACTTTACTGGAATGCAGAATAATTCATTTACCTCATCTGTTACTACGGTCAGTTCTTCACAGGCAGCACTGTCTGATGGCAACTCGCTTATCGGGCACTAAGAAATAAAATTTCACATTCAGAAACACTTTTACTAAGAGAAAGAAAAAACACTTATCCAGCAGAATATCAAACAATGTATACAAAAGATAAAGTCAAAGTTTGCATATTCAGAAAATAAAAACGCTACAATGTCCACACTGTGCACAGATATAATAAACAGTGCACACATTTGTAAGAGTAACTGTAATCGTAAGAATAACACTTTACTCTTTTCTACATCACCTTTTTGAATGCCTTTTTATCTGCTGTATCTTTTTGTTCTGGAGGTGGTGAATTCTTAGACGATGTCATCTAAAAAAAGTTTTGAAGGTTTTAAATATTTACGGGCATAAAGCAAGCAAACAAAAATATTTTTATGCTATTTCATGTAATCAGTCGACTCAGGCTATACTACTGTATATGCAAACTTAAATATTGAATTTATCAAAAGTCAGTTAACTTACATTACAGACATGCTAAATATTGGATATCGCTATTTAGCTCACAGTTTGAGCTGCAATTGTGTTTCTCCATGTGCCAATGTTTACGCAATGAATGCTAAACATGTTGCATGCGAACAGGCACATCAGCACTGTTTTAGACCCGATACCAATTTATAAACGCTAATACAGAACACTGTCCCAAAAACTAGCGTCCTTATGGACTATCCCTAATAACACAGTGAGCATGATTCCATAGACAAAAGATGCAAAAAAAAAAAAACTTTGAAGGGAAAAATTAGCATCCTGCTCCTGAACTTATAGCAACATACTGTAAGACACATTCTCTGGCAGAAACCAGATGTTAAGTGTGTTAAACTGCTTAAAGCATTTAATATACACCAATCCTTTAAAATAATGCACAAAATTACTAACATCTACATACCTTGCATCGCCATGGCCACTCAGAATCGCCGTAATTGTATGTGATCTCTTCACCAGGACAGATGCTTCTTATGGCAAATAAACAAAGATGAGAGTTACCATCCACACGGATGGTCTTCATTCTGCAGTTTGGTTTTATATGGTCATCATTCACCAGTCTCCCAAGGGAGCCATCATCCAGGGCTGCATCAACACTGAACAAATGACAGTGAATCTCTTAATGATACATTACTATTACAATAATACATACTTCTTATTCCAAATAAACACAACAACTGAGAATATCAGCACCAAATGCTTCTCATCGAATATTATATTATTTGAAAAGATGATCATTGAATATTTAATGGTCAATGGTCTTTAAGAAAATAAAACTGGGCCCATATTTACTAAGCATCTCAGAATCACTCATAGGAATCAAAGTTTATTTAGGACTAAAGACTCACCTCAGAGAAGGACATATAGGTTATTTATAAAGCTTTCTATTCTTACTTTCGGCAAGGAGTAAGACTGCGCCAAGGAAAGTGTGAGACGTCACTTTTTACGACACTGAGAGCCGCAAAGTAGTCTGCACATTATAGGAGGTGTTGTAGAGTGTACAAAGTTTTAAACGGTGAAAAAGTGAAATGCTAAAATCAGCGGCAGTTATGTGAAGGTTTTATGCACATGAACAAAACCTATAGATGCGTGACTCGCTGCATGACGTTATTCTAATCACACTGCTCCAATCACAACTGATTAAAGCCCCTATAATAGAGCTGTCTAGGTCAGTCATAATCTGATCAACATGACTTCAAATAAAACGAGAGGATGAGAGTGTTTTGCTTGTGGCGAAGGGAGTAAAATGTAAAGAAATAATTGAAGTAATATTCTGTCCTACTCTTACCTCTAAAGATAAAAAGTCAATGGATGCAATATGTAAAAGCATCAGAGTAACCAGTCAGTTTGTCACACGTACCCCTGAGGAGTGAGAAACATGGGGATGCGCCATGCTAATGAAACGATGAAGTGCTGCTCATAACAAGGAAACAAGAAAACAGTTCACTTAAATAATTTAATACAAGATTAAATGTATATATAATATAATTATTTTAATATGTGCCATGGATTATGCATTCATGCTGCATGGTGGGGAAATGTGCATGATCTGTGAAGTTTAATTTATTATTTCGGACTGCTGGAATTAGTAACCAGAGAAAAAGTTTTACTCCCCCCACCCCCATTTTTGTCTAAACATGCCCGTTATGAGCTCTGTGCTCTGCTAAACCATCTCTCCTCTTCACGTGTTTCTGCCTCAACACCCCTTCCTCACTATTCCCAACCAGTTAGGACACCTCAGGCGCTCTCCAACATTTTGGTGAAGATGGGAATGATTTCCTATTTTAAGAATCTTGGTGAATAGCTCTTACCCCTCCCCATTCATGAAAATAAGGCCAAAATAGCGTCATTCTGAAGTTTTTGGCCATTTAGGAATTGCAGTAGGAGCGATTTCCGACTCTGAGACGCTTGGTGAACATGAGCCCTGATCATTAGTGCTAAATAACCATGCAAATAACTTCCACATCTCCCCCATGTATATAATATTTGTACATACCAAAGGAATTTGCCATTGAATCGAAATTCATACATGAACACTTTGAGGGCATCATGATATATTCTTCGCCTCCGCTCACATTCTTCTCTGCTTATGAGATCTCCTCTGTACTCCAATAGGAAATCTCCCTTATCAAAGTCAGTACAACTAAACACACCTCTCCCTAAATAAGAGGAGTACAGCATGTCATGTACCTGAGACATTAATCATTAATTAAACAATCCCACCTGAACACGTAACACTTACCTTTAAACTCATTTATAAACTGAGCTTCCAGGCCATCTTGATCTTCCTTCTTAAGGCTGAAGTGTGTGGCCTCCTCCAGTGGACTGGGCTTCTTCCTCCTCCTCATCATCATCATCATGTTTTAATCAGACTGTTTCACAGAGGAAAACCTCCTTTATACCACTTCATTTATGGTCAACTTCATATTAATCTGTGTTTATTTATAATATGTGTTAATTTATATGTTTATCTTAACCAGAACACTGTACTGTGAGTCCCCTCTCAGCCCCCCTCACCCCCCCCTCCCCCAAACAAAGACTGTAGTCATGACGACGCGCTACCGTGACGTCACAGGCGCGTGTCACACGCTCAATTTATATATTAAATATAATAAAACAGCTTAAAACTAACTGACCAAAAGTTAAATTAATATTTTAAACACTTATATGTATCCGCGCGCGCCTTTAACAGCGCACGCGACACTTTCTGGCGCCGTTTAACTGACTAAACAAACCAAAC